>NW_004955403.1:35529885-35553912 GCF_000276665.1 Chinchilla lanigera | reverse complement strand
CCCAGTTTCTTTTTCCTTTAGAACAGTTTCTTCCCATTTCACAGTATCTACTGTATATTTTAGATCTTATTTACTCTTTCAGTTTCTTGCACTAGGGAGACAATATGGAGTTTAAACATGCAAGTCTGACTTATTTTACTTATGAATATGGTATCAAGTTGTACCCATTTCCCTAGAAATGTCTCATTTATCCTTTTGTATGGTTGAGTAGTAATCCATTGTATAAAAATACTACTTTTTTTATCCATTCTTCAGTGGATGGCCATTTAGGCTGTTTCCGAGACTTAGCAATTACAAACTATGCTGCTATAAACATGGGTGCACATATATCACTGTATGTGGTGGATTGAAAACTTGTGGTAAACTTATACCACCCAACTGAGTAAGTGTGGTGCTGGATGTGAGAGGCCCACATGAGGACTGTTGCCAGCAGCATAAGAGGCAGAACTGGAGAAGAAGAAGAAGAAAGGCTGTTGGGACTTCATTGTTGCTGAGGACGGCTGTAGTACTTTTCAGGGGAGCTCTGGTTCCAGTGTAGATCCCTCAACCTACTAGCACAGATCCTTCATCCCACTGGTACAGACTTCCTAGATTCCACCACTGACCTTTGGGCCTTCCCAGCCTGGACCCATGAAACAGGCCTTCATAAGATATTTTTATGGGCTTTAGGCCTCCAGGGGGACACGTGGGAGGCATTATTATGAGCTCTAGGTCTTCAATTGTACTCATGCAGGACATTATCACAGAATCCAGGCCCTCATCTGGATTCTTGAACTTTAGTGTGTGGACAGACTTCCTGCATTCTCTTGTGTATGATTCTTTGCATGACTATTATAAATAATCTTATAAACTATGTGTCCTGTATTATATTGTTCCCCTTGAAAATATCCCCAAATCATGACAGATGGCTTTTATCAGACTGAGATAAGGACCACCTATACCAATTTTCTGTAAGGTTTTTATCATGCATTAATTTTGGACGTTATCAAAAGCTATTCCTGCATCTATTGAGATGAGTGTGTGAGCATTTCGTTTCTTTGTTTTGTTATTTTCAAAGCTCCTGGGGGCTGGGGATTTAGCTCAGTGGCACAGTGCTTGCCTGGCAAGTGCAAGGTCGTCAGTTTGATTCCCAGCATCGGAAACAAAACAAAACAAAACAAAACAAAACAAAAGCTTCTGAGGTTTCCCTGGACTCAGCATTGCTCCTGCAATAGTGGCAGAAGCTGGAGTGCTCTTGGTGTAGTGTTATTTTGGTCATGATTGTTTAGTATTCTATATGCTTCATTTATTTGTGTGGCAAATTCTTTATCCAAGCTTGGGACATTTTCTTCCATTATTCATGTGAAGAGTTTTCTTATGGTATTTGTACTATCTCCAGCTTTCTCATTGACATCAACAAATCTTACATTATTCTTTGCTTCATCTTATAACTGTTGGATTGGTTTTTCATGCTGTCTTGATATTTTAAAATTATCTTTCCTTTCATGATCTGTAATTCTGCAATTCAGACAGCTGCAATTCTGTCTTCAAAATCTAAAATTCTGTTTACTTTTTGGTTCAATCTGTTGCATGTACTTTCAATGGAGGTTTTACTCTCTTGGACTTTTGGTTGGATCTGTTTCATAGGTTCCATTTCTCTTGTATGTTTGGCATTTTTTTCCCCATCATTTTACTAAGCTCATCTATTCTTTTTTTCTGTTCTCTAACGTTTTTTATTTTAAGTATCATTTCTCTCTGTACCTGAGAGATTATTTTCTGTATAGATTTTCCACTTTTTCACTTCTGTTTCTATCATTTCAGAAAATTCCAGGGTTTGACTTCCAATTTTATCTATCTCATTTTGTTTCAGGCTTTTCTGTGTGGGCTAGGGGTTCTGTGGTTGCATATTTTTTCTGCATCTTGTCATTTTCTATTTTCTCTGTTTTATTTTATTTAGTTTTCTATGTGGTTGCTTGCCGATTTATTGTGATATATAGCTTCATCATTAGTATAAAAAAAGATAATCTCAAGGCTTTTATAGGTAAATGGATGCAACTAGAGACCATACTCATAAGTGCAATAAATTGCACCCACATGTGTAAACATCATATTATCTCCCTAGTGCAAGAATATGACAGAGTAAATAAAACCCAAAATGTACAATAGATAGTATGAAAGGGAAAGAAGTTGCTGAAAGGAAGGAACAACTAGGATGAGGGAAGGAAGAAAATGAATGTACTAAGGCATTTTTTATATATATATATATATATACACACACAAACATATATATATATATACACATATACATATGGATAGCTGGCATAACTATACTGCTGATGTCTGATGGTTTATTGAGGGGAATAGTTAATGATTAAATTTTTTTATATGTGTTTTGACCTATTTTTCATGCTTGTATCTGGTAATCTGAGCAACTTATGTGAAGACAACAACTTACAGTATAACAACCATTGGTGAATTCCTACAATCCTGTCTAGTGAAACTAGATATTTTCTCTAATGTTCTTTTAAATTATTATTTTCTTATTCCCTTTAATGGTTTGATCAATCTTCTATTCTTGCATCTGGTAATCTGAGCAACTTCAATGAAACCATAGCTGATATAATTTATGCACTTCATATTAGGCCAAAATTATCCTCACATTAAAGTTATATATGTAAAAAACAAGATATTATAATAATCAGAGTTATTCTGCAGTATAAACTTGCAACTTTATTCCTCACATCTAGGTCAGGTATTATATCAATATATGCCTTCACCTAGTGTTTTATCAGGGACACAAAGACATTTTTCCATACTTCATTAAGCTTAAAACATGACTTTTATTATTATTTATGCAGAGTACACCATGCATGTAGAACTGAAGGCTACCTATCAAGTATGATTTAGAAACCTGACAATGCTTGAAACTGCTCCTAAGTATCTCTCTCATTGTCTTGTAGTAAACCTTGAAATTACCCTATTAGAGTATTCTTTGGGTGAAAGCACTCCTCTAATAAAATTCCTGTAAGAAGACACATCTTAACTTCATATTCTTTCTTTGCATATCAAGCACTGCTTTGTCTCCTTGTGTCATAAATAAAATAATGACACCTGATGATAACTATATCCAAATCCTCAGACTATACTATGTTACATGCCAAAGGAGAATTAAGGTAGTACATAGAATTAGGGCTACTAAAGAAAGGGACTTTAAATATATCAACATCCTAGTCCCAGGATGCATCATTTTAAGGATCAAATAGTTTAACCTATTGCTGGTAAATTGCAACTTGGTTCTATACATTATCTTCTTAAAATAAGATATTTTATATTCAAAGTTTTTATGAGCTCTCCTCATCTGCTATCTATAGGCCAGGGCCTTTAAGTTTTTTTCTTGTCTGTACCACTCTATTTCCAGAGAAAAATTCACCTTTAAATTTATGATTATCTTCACTAATTCTAGACCTCATCCAGTGATATTTTCATATTTAAAAGTGGCTAAGTTCTTTTACACAACCTCCTACCTCTTCTTTTCCAGTTTCATAATGCAATTACATCATTATTTTTGTTAAATGGAGACTAAGCTTTACAATATAACCATTTTATAAGAATTTGTGCTAAACTGAGTGCTGGTATATTATTATTATTTGCTTTATTCTGGAATAAATGATTGCACTCCCTTTTGCTAAATTTTCTATGCATTTATAGAGATTTACCTGCTGCCTGCTCAAACAGTCTGCCAAATATATTTTAATACTTTCTGTGCACTCTAGCACAGCAGGCCTCCCGTGACCGTGAGACTGCTCTCCAGGTGCCTGCTGATTGCTCCTAGTGGCTCTCCTGCTACTTCAGCTCTAGGAGCTTTCTGGAGTTTCCTCTACCCTCGCTCTCATGGAATTTCCTATTTTCCATAACTGGTGTGTTTCTTTTTTATCTTAGCAAGTACAGAAGCTTCCTAAGAAAGTGGAAATAAGAGATAATATTTAAAATATTTGAAAATGTACTGAGCTTCCATGTTTGAATGGCAGTTTAGTAGATAAAAATTTCAAATTGAAAATCATTTCCACTAAAAATTTTTAAGAGTAAAGCCCAGTGATTGAGTGTTTACCTAGCATGTATGAGTCCCTAGGTACAAAAAAGGGATGTTTCATGGGTTTAAGTCAAAATATTTCCCTAAAAATCTTTCATGTGTTCAGAAGTGAGGTTTCTGGAAAGTGATTGGGTCACAACAACTCTGTGTTCTTTAGTGGACATTAGGAGATGGGGCCAAGTTGGAAGAGGTGGCTCAATGGAGAGTGTGACCTGGAAAGGTATATTCTCATCCCAGCTTCTCTCCTCCCCGTGCTTCCTGGCTTCCTTGGCTTGAGCAGCTTTCTTTCAAAATCCCCTTCCATTGTGTCATTTCTTCCTTGGAGCCAGTAACAATGGACTGAGCACTCTGAAACCCTGAGCCAAATAAATCTTTCTTTAAATTATGGTCATCGGGTACCATATTTTGTCCCAGAAATGATAAACCGACTAACATGTATGCACTCTAACAGCATCAGATATAGTTAGTTAGAAACCAAATCGGTAAACTAACAACAATTTTTCTTGTATAATTTCAACTACAAACATTTGTGGGTTTATTTTATGCTACTTAAGTTTTACAGTTATATATATTTATAGAGAGGCTATCTCTATGAGTCTACAACTGATGTTGGAAGGAGCAGTTGGGTATGAGTAAAAACTGATGTATGGAGGTCAGAAACGAAAGGAAGACTTGCTTTTCTCTCTAGAGTTCCATGCATTGTCTTACTTTATAGTACATGAATGAGTTTGCTGAGTATTAAAATAAAGAACATTTTGGTCCCGGTGAAAAATAAAATAAATAAATTACTACAAAAATATAGAAACAAAGGCAGAAAGGTAAGTGTCAAAGGATTACATGTGACAAACACCTAGCCTTTAGTTGATGGCTTTGAGTATAGAAAAGGAACATAAGTCAAAGAACCCAAGTGGCATCTAGCAGATGAAAAATGCAAAAATTTACAGTAAAGAATGCAGTTTTGTGAGCTTACTAATTTTCATTTAGTAAGCCCTTGTATTTTATATTACTCCTTCCAGAATTGCAAGATAATACATTTGAATCATTTTATTCTACCAGGTTGTAGTAAATAGTTACAGCAGTCATAGGAAACTAATACATGTGGAAAAGGTAAAAAACCCTCATGAAGTAGTTTAAAGGCTACGTATTGTGGAGTTGTGCGAGGAAATCAATGAAACTGATAGAAATTAAAGAAAAAATTCAAGCTAGGTCTGCCTGTGGGCAAAGTCAGAGTGGACTTAAGGATAGGTCTAGGTAACTATTTCATGTTTTAGTTCTTGGAGATGAACAATGAAAGAAGTAAAGGCTGTTCTAAAAGAGTGAGTAGTACTGAATGAGTTGAGAAGATAGATCAAATAAAATTACATCAACAATGTAACAATGGCAGAGATAGAACTGAAATACTCTTATACACTTATTACACAAAGTACTGATATGCACACCTATAGCAACTGGTTTTTTTTTTTTTTTTGCTGTTGTTTGAAACAGGATCTTGCTCTATAATTCAGACTGATAGTGAGTTCACTATGGAACCCAAGCTGACCTCAAACTCACAGAAACCCTTCTGTCTTACCCTCTCAAGAGCTGAGACTGCAGGCGTTCTCCCACTTCCAGCCTAACTCAGTGAATTATTTAAGCTGTGTTTTAAAAAGCTACATCGTCTACAATATACTTAAAATGAATGTGAAGAAAATGAACATGCCCGATAACATATAGAAAATTATAGCACTAAATATAATTTACGAATGAAGGTTAAATAAATATTTTACTTTTATAATCTAAGAAGGCAAACAGTTTATATACAGCATACATTATCTATTGCAGTCAGAAATATCAAACATAAAATAACTTTGAAAGATATCCATTATTCTTCTTATATTTTATAGTATAGAATTAACTTTAGGAAAGTAGAAAAGCGTTTCCAAGACAGCACAGTAAATAAGTCAGGTTTCATGTCCCAGTTTGTATAAACCCAGGTCCATTCAAAGGAATCTAATTACTGATACCCTTGATCTATATCCATATACAGTAATCTGTGGGCCCAATCATTGGTATAAGAAATGTTGTCTTTATGTGTACCAACATATAATTAAATTTAGTATTTTTTTAATAAATCTAAGCAACAAATGACAATAATATAAGTCCCTCTAATTTTGTCAGAGTTAAGGATTGCAGATATTTTGATACCACTTATTTTTATTGCAAGGGTCTCATACATACGGTTTACCTATACCATTAATTTAAAATTGTCACTGCCATGGCTATCTCATTGCTTGTTTCATTATTAAAGATGCATATGTGATATTATGTGTGTCAAAATTCTATTTTAATATGTATAGATGCTTTTGTAGTTTAGCAATGTGGTTTATGTATATTTATTCATAAGTTACTATAATTAATTATTATTATTTTCAACTATGTATAGTACCATTCACCAGGCTGCCAACTAAATCCTTTGCAAAAACATAAAATTATCAGAATCCATGCATCAATCTTCTGTCTAGCATATTACTTAATCATGATAAAGGTGTTACATCATATTTAATTTTTTTTTACATTGTTACATTAATAAATACAACTCTTTCAGTTGAGACAGGTTTAAATTGAAGCTTTCATTTGTTTGAACACTGCATTACAGCTTTTAAATACACTATTAATTGGTATATACACATACATAAACAGATGTGTAAATCCAGCTATTGAATTTGTTATAAAATAAAAACTACAGATTCATTTCTCAGTTCTTAACAAATACAATTCATCACTGTCCAATGAACATTATAAAAATATGAAAGAAGACATGTGGTAATAAATTCTTTCCACATGAGAGAGAAAATAAATAACACAATACACATGAGAATAACAAGATTATTGATACTTTTAAAATGGGTACTATCTTAGATACTTAATGACACTGTAATCTCTTTTTATTTTCCTTCAAACTGGTAAAGTGAACAAATAAATGCCTTTTAATCATTATCCTTCTTCATGTTAAGTGTGTAAACATTTCCTCACAATGCAGAATGAATAATGTTTGATGATAGATCTAAAGTCACTTAACCACTAGTCAGTCTCACTTTATGAGATTATTTATTATTTCCTGGCTTTATTTTAAAGGCCATTCACTGGACAAAGTTATGCCACAATCCACTGCTAAACACCAACTCTAACTTCCTTTCCCATAGGTAAGTAAAGTAAATCCTTTAATTCATAGAAATCCCAGTTACTCATTCTTTTTCTACATATATGAAAAATAGGCGGTCTTTGTTTTTCCTTTCACAAGCTGAGATTTCTGTGAAATTCTTCAGGGATGTTACTTAGATTATTTCATTTCTCCTCCAATATTCTCATTTTAAATGAATGTGAGGAAAAGGAACATGCCCCCAAAATACAGAAAATGATAAAAGAATATATAATTTATGAATGGAATGTAAAGAAATTGAAGTTATCATAGCACAGGGAATGTTGAGAGAAAAGTAATTAATTGTTTTCAAATAGGCAGTGAACAGCTGTTATGTGAATACTGATTAGCTGTTTTCAATAATGGTTCTCTGGATTGGTATAAAAGTACGGTATACTATTAATAGAAGCTATTTCTCTTTCATTGCTTTCCTCAAATTTTACCAGGCTTTCTAAAATAAAATAATAATGTTGACTAATCAAGTCACTGAATGGAATGGATTGGCATGGTACTTATGAAGAAGAAAGCACTAAAATATTGATTATATCAGGTAAAAAGACTACAGCTACATATCAAACAACTTGACATAAGTGATGATAGTAATTTCTTTTCCTACATAACCAAAACCCACAGTAGCATAATATTGATGTATCCAGTAATGCAGAGATTTCATCAAGATTCTAGTTTCTTCCCATAAATTCATTCTGCTGTGCTCTATATGACAGTTTATCTACTATGAAGATTAGCAAATGGTTATGAAGTTTTCAGACATCCTTGTTTAATACTTCTTTAAAGTACTATTTTTTGTGCAGGAGTAGATGGACTGCTTCTCTTTGTATCTTTCATTTGCAAGAAATCCCTCAAGCACTCACAGCTACTCTTGTTCAGAACTGCATCCCTCACCCACACATACAAGGTTTCATAAAAAATACCATGAATGCTTAAATAGAAGAAAATTACAGTAAAAGACACACTACAATTACTCCCATTAAAAAATTCCTCTTTACTTGAGGAACACTTATCACATTGGCCTTTCCACTTTCTGAAGCAGTGCTGAAGGTTCTCTTTAATAAATCTACTCAATGCTCTTAGTAGATTCAACATGTTTACTATTGTTGGTCATTTTGATTTTGGTGAAGACCTGGAAATTATGTGGTGTCATATCAAGTGAATAACACGGACAAAGACACACAGTAATATTTGTTTTGACAGAAGTTTCCATAAACATTTTCAACTGATTCAAGCGTTGAGGCATCCAGGGAAAGATATTTATGGAAGAAAACTTCAGAACTGATTTAGAAAATGGCAAGAACAATGGGATAAATGTGTTGGAAGTTAGGGGGAGTTTTCTGAGGGATCTTAATGGAAAAGTGTCTTTTGTTGTAATTTGTAAAACACACATAGTAGACCCATAAGTTATGACTGGCCTCACGTAAGAACAACTTGGGTTATGACCAGAAATTTAGGTTTAACTTATGACCAAAGTCTCTATTTACAATCCAAATGCTGGCCACTTGTGTAGTTGTAAACAAAGACTTGCAAAGCTAGAAAAGTTTATGTAAGTGTACCCTCACACCAGTCTAAGCCCAGCTGTGCATGTTTGTGGACATGATTTTTTTTTATTTTCAAAAGAGTAGTAAATGAGAAACAAACAAACAAAAAAATAGAACAGTAGTAGCATACCAGTATCATGAGCACAAACAAATCAAAGCAAGAATATTCAAAGTGATACAGGGTCTAAAAACAAAATAATATGAGTCAACAGTAGTTGTTATACTACATATTGCTAAGCTCAATTACATTGCTCAGATTACCAGATGTGAATGAAAGATTGCTCAAACCATTAAAGAGAATAACAAAATAATTCTTCAGTAAAACATTAGAGATAATACAGAGTTTCACTAGACAAGATGGTAGGAATACAGCATTGTACTTCCATTGCATATTGTTACCTTCAAATCAGTTGCTCAAACCACCAGACACAAGCATGCAAAATCGATCAGAACATAAAAACTTGTGAGCATTAACTGTTCATTTTAATACATCAAACATCAGCAATACAGTTATCACAGCTATTCATATATATATTTATATTTTGCCTTCCTTCTTTCTTTTTTCTTCTTTCCCTCATCCTAGTCATTCCTTCCTTTGAGCAATTTCTTTCCCTTTCCTATCACTTATTGTACATTTTGAGTTTTACCTAGTCTTTCAGGTTTGTGGACATGATTTTGGTCAGTGCATTATATAACCCCTATGAATACTGTTATCAGTGTGGCCTTGCAAAAGCTAGAAAAGAAGCTCAGGAAGGTAAAGAAATGAATCACAATTGAAAAGAAGGAAGTTGTGGAGAAATATGAGAATGGTGTTCATGTGACCTTTCTCACTAATATATTGAAATCCACAGTCTCAACTCTATTACCAAGAAAAGTTTTTATAGGGAAGCTAATGTTGCTAAAGATGTTACTCAAATTAGTATGCCACAAACAATAGTGACAGATGAAGTAGAAAGGCTATCATTAGTGTGGATAAATGAAAGGCAGATGGCAAGTTATAGCCTGAGTCTAATTTGTAAAAAAGCTAAGGCTATAAATGCAGATCCTGTAAAGGACAACCCATCAACACATGATGATAGTGACACATTTCACCCCAGTAAGGAGTGATTTTACAATTTTAAAGCAAGAACCAGGGTTCATAGCATAACTAGGCATTTTGAAAGAAGAGCTGCTGAAAATTACACCCCTTCAAAATGATGACACAGAGAAATGGTTTGTGCTCTGATCAAATTTTCAACTGTGATGAAACTGGCCTTTTGTGGAAGAAAATACCCAGGAGAACACACATTATATTACCCAGGAAGAGAAGAAAATTCCAGGCCACAAGGCTGTGAAGTATAGACCAACCTTATTGCTATGTGCCAATGTTAGTGGTGACCACAGATAAAGCCTCTTTTAGTTTATCACTCTGAGATCCCTAGAGTGTTCAGAAAACATAAAGTCATAAAGAATAGGGCAGGGGTTACCGAGACTAAGGTGTGGATATTAGGAAGCTGTGTTTCCTTTCACAATCACTGAAAGGAGAATTATTTTGAGTCAAAAATATTCACATAAAATTCAGAAAAACAAATGTGTAGACATGTGTATCAGGGTCACAAAACATAAAACAAAGCATTTTTGCAAATATTTGATTAGATTCCTTTAAGGAGAGGCATAAAAATCAGTATTTCATGATTTTGTCAAGTAAAGAAACAGACCCAACCATTATACTCAACAAGGGAAAGAAAAGAGAAATCATGTGCAGCCTCATCACAAGAAAATTAAAGACAAATGGAACTTTCTAAAAGGAAGCAGAGAAATAAAAGCTTTAGCAGAAGCTAAAATGGTAAACAGTGACAATCAGCAATGACTTCTTGCTGTAAAAAGCGGAGCCAGAAGAACAACTGCAGACAGATTTGAAATTCAGTAAGTGTATTCAAAATAAAAGCAAAATAACTCTTTTCTAACATAAATATGTAGAAGTAAAGTCCATACTGCATTTCTTTCTAATGAATGGTATGTACAACAGGATCCTTTTATAGTAAGCCAAACCCATGTATTAATTAAGAAGGAAGGAAATTTAAAAAGATAAAATAATACACAAATAAGTTGGAAAACAATTACAAAATAAAAGATCTACAAAGACTAAATTCGGTTTTTACCCGGTTTAATTCGTTTCCTTACTTTCTTATTGGGGTTAATTATTAACCCCCCCCCCCAAAAAAAAAGCCAAAACAAGTGCATATAAAACAGAAATAAGCACAAACAAGAAATAGCCATGAGGGTACATAAATCATCCAAATTTTTATAATATTTAACCCTCGGGAGATAGCAATCCAAGAAATTGCGGTGGAGGTTCCATATATGCCAAAAATACATTCATTACTTGAATGTACTGAAATGTATGAAAGAACTTAAAAATATTTCAAATTTGCATTCACTATACTTATAGAAAACATGATTTTTATTTATTTTCAGTTACAATCAAGAAATTTATTAAAGAAATATTAGTGAATTTCACGGATCCTCTGATAGTTCGTAATATAATGGAAAGAAATACCCTCACAAATCACACGCTACTACTAAACTGATGGCTTAAACATTACAGATTAACATTAGTCATGTACAAATGCACTTACTCAAGACTATCTAAGAACTTGATACATGTGACAATGTTTGAGAAGAGTTTGCTTGTAACATTCCAATTGGCTTTGATCTCTGGGGGTTAAAATATAAAACAAACTGTATTTTATAATAAATTATTTAAAGTCAGTAAACTAGAAAATCAGAGACAGTGCTCAAAGGCCTAACAAATTACACATTTTCAAATTTCACAGACAAAAAAGAAAAACTGAACATGTTAAATCTGTGAAAAGTATAAAATTTCATAATTACTAAATCTTCTGCCCAAGATAATTTCAGTTATATATGGCTTCACCACTAAATCTTAACACATAATAATGAAAGAATTCATTGCCCATTTTATAATTATTTCTACAGCATAGAAAAGTACAAAAACATTTTAATACATTTTGTGGCAGAAAAAAAAAACTTTGTTGTAAAAATCTTTGAAAGATAGGAAGAAAAAGTGAACTTCAGGCAAGCCTTTCTATGTTCACAGATTCAAAAGTCCTAAGGAAACTATTAACTAATTTGGGGGAGATTAAAGTTTACTTAGGCCCTTAGGCTCAGTGATGATGGTGGGGGATGGATCTCCAGCACTGGGAAAGCAGTAGTTTATTTAAGAAAATTAGTTTCTTTCTTAAAACCTGCCACAAATATAAAATATATACATATATATTTCTATATATAAAACATATATATGTTTTATAATTTGGAGAAACTATATATCTATATATAAAGTATATCATAGTCATTGAAATGCTTAACTTTTATGGTGAAATGCTTAAAATTTTTATTTTTCCTTTAACAAATCTCTGCAAATAAAGTCATTATTTTTTTTTTGTTCTTGTTGTTGTTTTTTCAGTACCAGGGATTGAACTCACGACCTTGCACTTACTGGGCAGGTGCTGTGCCACTGAGCTAAATCTCCAGCCCCTAGTAAAGCTCCGGTACCGGGAACCGAACTCACGACGTTGCACTTGCCAGGCAGGCGCTTTTGCCGCTGAGCTAAATCCCCAGCCCCAGTAAAACCATTCTTATACCAATACTTAATGGTATTTTTGTCTGACTTGGAATTGACATGCTGATTTTAAAATAATTAAGTAATCATGTAAATGCAAGAGATGAAGAGTATAACTAATTATTTGATTTTTTTTTGTTTTTTGGTACCAGGAATCAAACTCAGGACCTTGCACTTGCCAGGCAGGCGCTTGTACCACTGAGCTATATCCCTGGCCCTGCAGCTAAGTTATTTCTAAAATAAGGAGGAAGATTGTTTATATATGGTATCAAAATGAAACTGAAGAAAATTGTGTTTGGTGTAAAAAGCCAAACCCAGAAGGACAAAAACAGCATGTTCTTTCTCATATGTAGAAGTTAAATATGTCAACCTGAGTGTAGGATGTTAATAACTGTAACTAGGGTCTGGGAAGGTGAGGGAAGGTGAAATATTTTAAAGTTCTTTTGTGCATTTCAGTACATTCAAGTAATGAATGTATTTTTGGAATATACGGAACCTCCACTGCAAAGTACACATTTTCAGAGGGAATGAATAAAGGGAGGCTGGATTTGACCAGTGCAAATTGTATGCATGAATTGAAATATCAAACTGAAACTGATTAAAATGTAAAATTAATATCTGTTAATAAAATAATATAAATATTAATTGTACACAAATAAACTGTTCATGTTATTAATTCAGCTCTGATACTTTCCCTTTAAGGAAGGACAATTGATTAAAGAACTTAATTTTGTCTTCAAAATCCCTTGACAGCAACACTTAGGTTAACATCTGGTTGCAGAACTGAAAGGAGGTGGGAATATACCTGGGGTCTGAAATTATCAGAGACAACTTCAACCACTGTTGACATCTTAGATTGGATAAATCAACCATAATTATTAGGGAAATTGAAACTAGGTGAGGGATATAAAAAATTCACAGTGGTATCTTGCACCTTTTCTGTCATTCTAGAATAATAAAGAGTTTATGTAAAAAATAAGTAAGTAAATATGGATTAATGTGCCAATCTTAACTATTTATGGTCTAGAACTGTAGTTAATACCTGGTTAAGAATAAACAGTGATAGCCTTAATAACTGAATACGTTAAATTTACAATTATAATTTCAAATTAATATGAAAAGGTTTTACTTTAAAATTTGAACTATTGTTGATATATGTATTGGCTCAGAGAATGACACAGAGGTAGAGTATAGGAACAGGTATATTCACATACGAACACAATGCAGAATGGCAGAACAGGGAAGAAAGATATTTAAAATAAACATATTTATAATTACCACCTCTTTCTCCAAACAAATCAGCAGAAAGAAAACAATCATGATTTCTTCCTCTATTCTAGACCTCACAAGACCTCTATCCCATGTTACCAGATCAAATGTAAAAAGCAATGCAAAGTTTTAAAAGTATAATCTTGGAAACCTTTCCCTTAGGGTTGTGCCTATGACACAGAAAAGCCACACTTTCATATATGCCCAGCATAGGTGGAGTATAACAACGTGAGTACTCTCTTAAATTAAATACTGGGTTGCAAATTAGCTATAAAATTTCCATATTGTTTACTCTACTGGTGTTTCAATACATATGTTTAAGAAAATGAACTAGAAAAATCTTCAGGAAAGAAATTAGCATGAAATTCAGAATAAAAGTGTCCTCTAGGGAAGTGGAATACGTCGTGGGTGTGAAGGGAGTAAGTATGGCTTGTAGTGTACAAGTGACTGCGTTTTCTTTCTGCTGGTAGCAGTTTTACTGTATTTTGACAGATGTTGTTAATGTTTCAGTACCTGTTGCTGCATATACTATTTCTTACAATATAAAGATAAAAAGCCTAGTAGCCAAAAAAAAAAAAAAAAAAAAAAAAAGAATTTAATCATAGGGAAACTTTGTGTTATACCTTTTTTCTTTTCCTAAGAGAGGCTCTTACTATGTAGTTCAGGCTGTCCTTGAACTCACTATGAAGCCCAGGCTGACTTTGAACTTGCAGCAATCCTTCTGCCTCAGCCTCTAACTGCTGGATTGCAGACATGCTCCACTAAGCCTGGCTCAAAATCTATTGTCCTCATCATTTTGAAAGTTACATGCATTTCAGCAACTACTAGCTCTTCATCACTAAAACACTGTAAAGTAAAAAAGTCAATATGAATCATAATTTTATTGGTTCTTTTCAAAGCCATATAATGTTGACTGCATGTTTGTATCTGTTCTAGGTAAAAGGAATTTTTTTCTAGAACAGAACTTTACAGTACTGATCTCTTATTAGATAGTTTCTATTTACTATTTGTTTTGGCTTCCCTTTTTCAGTTCTTACATGACCAAATAGCAAATACTCTATTTTTACTCTGTGGGGGTGACCTGGTTCTTTTAGTTATGACTAGCGTATCTTACACATCAGTATGCACATCCCGTAGCGCCTGTCAGAGGCTTTTTTTCCTGTCAGTGGCTCTTTTCTCTGTCCGTAGTTCTTTTAGTCCTTCATTTTGAAAAAATTTTGCTGCATGAATGAGTGGATGTGAACACTGAGTTATCTTTTCCTAAATAGACTTTTTCTTGTCATGTTTCCTTTTTCTTTATAACACCTGCTTCTGTCCAGCTTGAAGAAAAGCAACTCTTATGTGAACTATATTTGCAATATCAAAGTAATATCAAAGGATAATAGAACAATAGTGCAAGAGAGATAGACCTAGCTAGAGGAATCAGAACAGACTCACAGAGGAGGTATGAAGAGTAAGGTAGCCACAAGACAGGTTAGTCATGCCTCTGAGAAGATATCAGTCATTCTCTTCTAGTGGAAAACCTAACAAAAGGAAGAATACCTATGTCCTGACAATTTATTGAGCTCTGTTTTACCAAATTCTGTTATAAACGGAGATCCCTGGTGACCAAGACACTAGAGAAACAATGCTTTGAGGAGGAGTGTAAACTAGAGTGCATGTAATGTTTCAGGTAACATAAAGTCTGAGCATACATACTTTCCTTGAATTTACTTTGCAGTTTCACTGTGTTCAATCCTTAGTTACATGAGAATAATAAACAGAACAGAGGATGTGGGAGAATACTGTTGCCTTGAATCTAGGTACGTAGACATAGTGTAGTGAGTTACTCAAATTGCTATAAAAGTATCCCAGACTGGGTGGTTTAAACAGCAAAAATTTATATTTTCAGATATGGCATTCAAGATCAGAGTGGTGGCAGGGGTAGCTGCTGGTGACATTTCTCCTTGGCTCTCTCTTTGGCTATGCGCCATGATTTTTTCTTTGTATACACAAGTGCCTGGTGTCTCTTCTGTTTCCTATGAGGATACCAGACCTATGTGACTAGGAGTCCACTCATATGACCTCATTCAAACTTAATTATCTATTCAAAGGCCCTATCTCCGTATGTAGTCACGTTGGGTTTTGCAACGTCAACACATGAACAGTGAAGGAATTACACCTCAATCCATAAACCATCAAAGCTGATAGTTCTTTATTCCCAGAAATCTGATTTGCACTTGAGTAATTGTTAACATGTTCATTCTTAATGAATATATTTTATTTAATACTAAAATGTTCCCGATATATGTATGTTCACTGAAAAAAATCTCATTGAAAATATTTCGCAGTTACTTGCATGAGAAAAGGGTAGTTTGACATCAGTTGGCTTTTAATTAAAGATTGTCACCAGGTTTCCCCTCATAAACTGAGAAAAATTAGATGTAATATATGGGTTTTTCTTTCCTGAAGTTGAACAGCAGTTTTGTAACGTGACTCAGCTGCAATCAATAAGCTGTGGTTTACCGCAATATCTCTGACTTTCTTGGTTCTTTCATTCTCAGCTTTATAATCTCTGAGTATGACACTACTGATCATATTCTCAGCGCAGTCAAACTTGGCCTTTTACCAAAGGCCACGTTGTTTAAATATACTTTGCTTTAATGTAGAATTTTAATGGCGATATTAAATATGAACAAATTAGGACGTTGAGGAAATGCTGTCTCTAAAGTTTTTCAACAGAAAGTGTTAATCTCACCATTTTCTTGACAAATCATGATTGAAATGAAGAAATGGAAAACAGTTTTGTCTGAATATATGAAGTATCATTAGTTATCTTATTTTGCTTTATATCTCATAACTTAGCCTTACTACTGAATATTTTCATTCCATTGTACCTGTCGAGTATTCATTGTGTGCTGGATTCATTTTAGATACTGAATCTAATGAAAAAGTAAAACAAAAAAAGTTGTTTGATTTTATGAGGCTAACCTTTTATTTTTAAATAATGACTGACTGTTATGATTGGTAACATGGAAAAGTAGAATTAACTCTAGGATCTGTTCCCTCCTTTAAACAACCTGACACAAATGAGTTATGGCATGCAAGCAGATGGAGAGAAACGACTTCAACAGAAACTTAGGTATTGTATAATCAAGTGCATCTATACCAAATATGAATATAATTTTTTGTTTCTATAAGAAGCATGAGAAGTATAAATCATGTATACAGTATGTAAATATAAATTAACTATAGACTCAATATTTACAATTGAATGAATCCACCGTACAAACCTATTTAGTTTTATGAAATAAAGATCTCTGGGGCTGGGGATTTAGTTCAGTGGCACAGAGCCTTCCCAGCAAGCACAAGGTCGTGAGTTTGATTCCTGGTACCAGAAAAAAAAACAAAAACAAAAACAAAAATTTTTAATCAACCTTTGGAAATGGTCGTAAACAATTCTTGAGAAGAATTTGACATAATTAACTCTTTTTCCTAGGACAATTATTTCAAAGTTCTTTTAAACACTATGAACAAATTTTTCAGAGTGTAAAACGCAATAATGCTCAAACCTTAAAAGATTATGTCAAGCAATAAAGTTTTACAGAAAATATAATCCATAATCTTCTAGAGAAAAACAGAAAATCAAGATTCTTTAGAATCTCATAATGAGTTTTGAATGCATATACACGTCATTATTTTTTTCATAAAATTTTAATGATGTTTTAATGTATTTTAAAACTCTTTTTCTTTTATGAATTATTAAGAAATTCTTGACATATAATTAGAAGGTATAACTAGATAAATATTTGAATGACTTGAGATAAATGGAAATAAATAAAATAAATTAATTAACCCCATCTTGAAAGAGGACTTTGGGTATAATAAGCGATATTCTTCTATTGATTTCATCATGCATATATTTTGAAATTGTTTCCAATATTCTCATTTATCAGTTCTTGGAAGTAGACTTCTAATTTGTAGTTTTATGATTAATACACATTATCAAGATTGTTTTGGAAACCTATTAGCTTTAAAACTTTAGATATTATATTGAATTGCATTATTTTACACTAAGATATATAGAGTGTGATTCATTTGATTGATAATTAGATGAATAAAAATATTCCATTTAAATTTGCAGGTTTCTATGTGATTAAGATATATATATATATTTTTTTTGTTTGTTTGTTTGTTTGTTTATTTGTTTTTTGTTTTTTCTCCGGTACCGGGAACCGAACTCATGACCTTGCACTTGCCAGGCAGGCGCTTTGCCCCTGAGCTAAATCCTCAGCCCCGGGATTAAGATATATTTTAATAATCTTTTTAAAATTTTTCTTGAAATATCTTTCATATGATATGGCAAATATATTTTATGTGATTAATCTGATTTTCCTTTTGCATTATAAACTACTTCCTTTATGCTCTATTGTTCTAGAAATCATTTGAGTATTTGATAGGACAAATCAGTACTATTTTTTTAATGTAACTATTGCCTCATTTAAGGTTACTTTGAAAATATTCAAAGCATATTAAAAGTATTTTTTAGAACATATTAAATTTATATATTTGAGTATAATCAATATCTGAACAAAACTGAATTTTCTTCTTGACAACTTCATGTATGTCTCAGAGATTTTGCTTGTGAAAGATAGTTTGCAGGAGTATTAGAATAAATGCAATCTCTGTTCCTTATTTGGAAAGAAAGTAATAATTTGGAGCAGGGGTTTAAAGTATAAGATGACTTACTTATACAGGAAATATTAAGACATGATAAATTTAAAATCATAAAGGTTGGAAATATACATCAAGACTCTTTCTGTGCTAATTAAGGATGTCTTTATGACCAAGGCAATACCCAATATAATTAAAGATATAAAAGGCATTCATTCATAATTAGCAACTAAAGTTTGAAATCCAGTTGTACATGTAAAACAGATTACAGTTAGCTGAAATTCAATATAAATGTTTTCTAGTTTGGGGCCTAGAAATCAAAGTTCTCAGATATCTGCAAATGAGTCTGAATTGCATGCTTGAAGCAATTGTTGTTAAATAAATTTTTTAAAATGTACTTAAAGAAAACAATTCAATAGAAGAAATGCACAAAAACTTGGACAGACAACTTTTGAATGGATAACTTGAAGATATTTATATTGTCATTAATATATCAATATGTGTTTGAATACATTTATCTTCAGGGACATATTTATTAAAAATAAAATGGATACTCTACGTGCTAGGGATGCAGCTGTGTGATAAAACACTTGCCTATCATTCATGAACACTGTTGTGCAGCTTGAAAACCTAACCACCAGGTTACATTCACTATAAAATATAATGATTGACAGGTTAACCAATAAGACCAAGTTGAATATCTAAATGGGGCATAAATATCATCCAGTTCTTGAAGAGTTCAATAAGATGCTGCATCTACTTTTTGGTATTGGCGTTCAAAGGGATGGTAGTTTTCCATGTACTGTTGGAGAGACCTGAATACATTGAGAATCTACCCATAAGATACCAAGAAACTTCATTTGGTGAACAGGGTCCTTAATTATGGCAGAGTTTAACAGCTGTCCTAGTATGTAGGTGAATGTATCATATCAATGCCTTTTTATTAGAGATTTTGACTTACCAATTAGTAGGACATCCCATATGTAGTAAAATCATTAAACAGTAGAAATGAGAGGGATTTTTCCTATATCCTGATCCATCTAACTTGTGACAAAAGGCAGGATCATTTTGATATTTCTTGAGGAGAAATGTAAATATCTGTTAGAGGCCTTACTACATGAATATGAAGTAGTGTTGTCTTTCAATTGTTACTGGAATAGAAAGATATTTCCAGTGTCTGAAAGAGCATACCAAGTTCCATTAGTTTGTGGCACTGATTTAGTTGCATTCACAATATCTGGAACAGTTGAAATAAAAAAGAATAACAAATCCATTTAGTTACTGATATACCTCTGCAAACCTGTAGCAACTACTGCTGCATTTTAGTGGAGACATAGGGCTATTGCACTTTTATTGCATCTCTTCTTAACCCCGTTGACTTTAAATTCTTAGCCATAGCTACGACTCACCTTATCCTCCAAATTTCATTTGTTGTACTATCTGTGAGGGAGTAGATGAAGGTAATAGAATAATCTGTCTGTTTGACAGATGCATCGAATGAATTTAGCATATCTATTCTGATGTTTATAGAATGAAGTACAAACATAGCATACTAATTTCTAGTATATGTGTGTACATATAGAAGCAACAACAGTGCATTAGATTGACCCAAAAATCCATAAATAAGCTTGCACATACAGCTCCTTCTTTATTGTAAACCTTGAACAAACCCCTGAGTTAAATTCAGAAGTAAGATTCTCCCACAAGACTAGTACATTAGAGTCTTGGGTTTTTTACATAATGGAATGATGGAATTTTGAGATTCTTCCTTCAAATTCTGAGCCTATGCCTTCCCATTTCACTTGGTAAATGGACAGCCAGCCTCCCTTGGTGTTTCTCCTTTAAGTAGATAATTTGAGGGAGTAGCATGATCAAGAATCAGGGAGCTCTGTGGGAGAGAAGAGTTCCATGTCAGTAATCTAGGTGCAATTACTTTCCATTTTGAAAGGTTTTAGTGGTTGTTCAAAGCTCAAGACATAAGTGGCAGAAAAGCAAACAGTAACTTTATTTCCAAAGGTTGTGTTCCACATTTGCCTTATAGTCTCATTGGTGAGGAGATTTATTTATTTATTCTGTTTCTTTAGTTGGAGATTTGCTTTGTGAATATGTACCAAATGTATAATTTTGTAAGTTCAATCTCTCTACTAATGAAAAAAGTTTGTTAAAAGATTAATGATGCTTATTGTGTATTCAATCTTCTATTTATTTCCACTCCATTCTGTACTTAGCTTCCTTTGTGTCCAGAAGGCTTAATTATCAAGGATGATTAGGTGCATTCTTTATTCTCCAGTTTCAAGATATTTCTTCCAAAAATATGCACTGATAGGAGACCCACAGAGGAGGGCAATAAGAGAGTAAGGGCTGCCTTTTTAATACACGGTTTCCTTTGTGGGAGCTCCTATGGCATACTGTGTGCACCACGAAGACCAGATCTCCTGTTATGGGAATCATTCCACCTACTCGTTTGGGGTTTTTAGTACTGAATCACTGTTCTATATCATATGGTTTTTCTAAATTCTAGATAATTATCAGTCGTCTTTTATAAAATCTGTCATGTTCTTCAAGTTGAGTGTACTCTGTAATTCTTGGAATAATACTAAGTGTTTATTCTGGTTTTGTGGGCAAGATATATATTTAATCATCTCTCCCTATGAATTTTATTATGCACTGTAAGGCTCTGAAGCGAGTACATCTAGCACTGAAGAAACTTTGGTCTAGATCACTTAAAGAATTTTCCAAGGGGAAGAAATTGAGCTCAATGTTAACTCTAACACTATAGACTGTGTCCTTTCTAACTAGTAAGTGTTACATGGTAACAATGGATTTTCATACTTATCAGCAAACTGAAATATATTAGTGTCATTATGCTGTGTTATGGTTTGTGTGTGGGTGTCTGCCAAAGCCTCCTGCAGTCATGGGACAGGCTTCTAGAGTTTAGGATTGATCCATGGTCCAATCCTGGGATTATGGGTGTGTGTGCTACACCTGCCCAAGGTGTATTGCATACAATATAAAGGAGGGAAAGAGCCTTGCTCTCTGCCACTCCTCCCTCTTTGCTCCTGTTTCTTTTGCTGTTTTCCTCCCCATGAATGGTTACCTTGTGCCATGTGCCACTCTGCCTTGGAGCCAGTCAAGTACGAACTGAAACTTCCAAAAACTGTGAGCTAAATAATCCTTTCCTTCCTTAGTATTGGGTGTCAGGTATTTTGTCTCAGCAATGAGAGAAAAGTAACCAAGACATACTGCAATTTTGTTTTCTGTTACTTGAACTATGTATATATTTAACTATACATATATACACAAATATATATATTTGTGTATGTGTGCACGTACATGTATGTGTGTACCAGGAATCAAACTCAGGACCTTGTGCTTGCTAGGCAGGCACTTGCTACCAAGCTATATCCCAGGGCTCTCTGAAATACATTTATTTATTAAATATTACAAATAAAAATTAAAAATATAAAATATAAAAAATTCTAAAACTTTACTGCTACTAGGCATGAGCTCTTTTATTTTAGATTTTAAAAGTCATACAGTTACATACACTATTTTGTCAGTTTAATTTATCTGAAATAAAGAACATAAGCCTTCTTTTAACTTTGTTTATTGAAAGACCTAGGTGATTTAATATTATTTAAAAGCTTAGGAGACAAATAGTGTCAGGAAAGTACTATGAAGTATGGAAATGGAATATAAATTTGAAACGATTTTGCTTTATGCTAAATTACTTGGTATATGGCTCATCATACTGTTTCCTCCAAGCTTCTTGAAATATCGTGTTTATATCTAAGCATTTTTATTTTAAGCATGTATACATTCCCTAAGGAGTACTGTTTATATTGCTATCTAGTTTCTGGTTATTACAGTTGTTTGGAATTCTGACACAAAATACTGACCTCTGAAGCCCTTGTTTATTAAGAAGGCTATGAAACTTGTTTCTTCCTATAATATTAAATTAGGATTTTCCTTTTTAAAATATCATAATACTGTATATGCCTGGCAGTAAAGATTCAATTTTATACTCAAAGGATTCGTAACTTGAAAAAAGGGAAAAGAAAACCAAACTGAAACAAAACAAAATTGAGTGTCAAGGGGACACTATATGAAGCCTAAGAGAGGAGAATTCATTACAATTCCTTAATGCCTTTTTTCTAGTCAACCTAAGGAAACAATGAGATCTCACAGGACCTGGTTCTTCTGTGTGTTAATCCATTAACTGAATTTGCTATTCTTGAAATGGGATGGACAGAGAGAAGAAGTTAAACAATAACAGTTTTCCTAGATTCTAAGATACAAATAAAAATAAATTGTTGCAAAATGTAAATCTGATTTTGTCACCTGTCTCTGAAATATACTGATGAGTCCTTCATGCTCTTAAAAGTCTTTCCAAAGTTGATGCGCTCTCTAGTCTGTATTTTTCTTTATTCCTTTTCTTTTCAGTTTCACTGTTTTGTGATAATTCTTGTTTGGAATCTGCATATTTTGTTCCTCCACCTGAAAGTTTTGTGTTTGTTCTTCAATTAAATTTGATTGCCAAATTGATTGGGCTGAGAAATGCTTTGGAAACTAATAAAGCACACTTTTCTGTGTGTCTGTGAGGGTGCTTCCAGATAAGATTTAAGATTTGGACTGAGAAGTAGGAGAGCAAACTGATGAGGAAAGCTTGTTTTGTATGTGATGGTGCCAGGTAATAGGTAGGGGCCAGGTTAGAACAAAAATACAAGAATCAGGAATCCTGCCAGACGGGCTGGCTGGCTCTCTTACTCTCTCTGTCTCTCTCTCTTTTCTCCTCCCTGGCTGCTATATGTGAATTGGTTATTTCTGGTATATTCTTCACTATGTTTCTACCTTCCACAGACCTAAAAGCAATAGAATCAGCTTATCATGGACTGAAGCCTTTGCAACCTTAAACCAAAATAAATCTTTCCTCCCATAGTTGATTTTCTAATGGAAATCTAGCACAACATCTCAGTGAAAGTGTGCATATATGTAAATTGACTGGTGTAAATTATGAATTTAATGTCAATTTCCTTGTCTAGTATGGTACCTTTCTGAGAAGAGATAGACATTCACTTTTTTTTCTATTTGTTTTTATCACCAGATAGTATAGAGGATATGTCATGTGTACCTTTCACAATACAAGTGGAAGTAAGGGATATGACTGGTACCGCATTCTTCAATTCAAACTGAGGTATAAAACTTCCACCTTTCCCTAATCTTAGTCCTTGCTATTCAGTTACAAAAAGAAAAGTGGAGATAGGGGAAGATGCTCAAAAACCATATTCAAATTTTCATCTGTATCATTACCTCATCATCTTAGGATGTCACAAGAAATGCTAAATGCTCCCCTTTTTTCTGTACTGGGCATTGAACCCAGAACTTTCACAATGAGATACCTTGACAGCCATTTTTTTTTTTTTGTTTTTGTTTTGTTTTTTGTTTTGTTTTTCTCCGGTACCGGGAACCGAACTCACGACCTTGCACTTGCCAGGCAGGTGCTTTGCCGCTGAGCTAAATCCCCAGCCCCTTGACAGCCATTTTTAAATTATGTGCTAAGACAAGGTTTCCGTAGTTTTTCATTTTAAAGACAATAATAAAAAACAATAAAAATGATACAGAATTTCAAAACAAGATAATAGGAAATTAACAACGGTTATTATACTGCGTATTGTTATCTTCA
>NW_004955403.1:35498704-35529760 GCF_000276665.1 Chinchilla lanigera | reverse complement strand
GCCCACCCCAGTTATTCTGTTCTTTTTGAGCAGTTTCTTTACCTTTCACATGTTTATTGTACCTTTTGGATCTTATCTACTCTTTCAGGTTCTTACACTAGGGAGACAATATTATGTTTACACATGTGAGTTTGATTTAATTAAGTCTCCAAAGTCACCCACACTGATCTCAAAAATTGCAATCTTTCTGCATCAGCAGTCCAGAATGTTGAGATTACAGCTGTGCATCACCATGGCCAGCAAGCACTAAAATATGAGTTAGTATGATACATATGGATCCATATGAAATAGCAACTCAGTGACACATCTGATTTTCAGTATTATTTGTACACAATACACTACAACATTGCTGGGTGCGTAAAGACAGACAAAATATTTTATAGCAGGAATGGAGGAATGCAGATATAGGAGCCAGTTTATTTTCTGAAAAATGTGAGAAGCCACAAAAAGCTTTGTAAGTGATATCATACTTAGAATTAGGCTTATAGGTGATTAGGAAGTAGCCACAGTGTAGGCTTGGGTAGGAGGTGGGATTGTTTCTAAAAGATAATCTAGGTAGTGATCAGTATGTGCTTAACTACAGATGAGCCTGACAGATAAAAATACTTGAAAAGTCAAATATATCATGAAAGTGCAAGATAAAAATTGGTCTGAATTAAAGCTAGAAAGCTTGCTAGTGAAAGTCTCTTAAAAGGGATTCCTAAGGGTTATGAGGCTGCACTATATTCTAAGACCTATGAAGAGGTATGGATTCATTTTAAGTAAGAAAGTGATGCAATCAGTACTCAGTAAATGCTGTACTCTATCTACTTTGTGAAGAATGGATTAGAAAGAACAAGATTAACAGCAAAGAGAACATGCCCATTGTTAACCAGTTATCCCTTGTGAAGATGATCAAGAGCCTCACAGAGATGGTGACAATGAGTGTAGTTGGTGATGTGCATGTACAATAGATATTTTGAGAATAGAAAAATGTAAAGATACATTGGACACTGGTGAGTCCTTCCGGACCTTTCCTTAGAGTCAATGACTATGAAATTTTAGGTCGTATAGCAGCTACATACAGCTGGGTAGCAGCAAAGAGTGTGTATTATCAGAGTACTCAGTGTCCTTTCTAAATGGTATTCATATAGATATGTTATTGAAGAGGACAGCCATTTGGGAAGAAGTAGGATTTTTATTCTACTTTCCAGAAAGGAGTGACTTGAGGAAAATTATGAATCATTATAGGAAAGTAATTAATACTTAGTCACAGGAAATATTTATATATAATTAACACTACTATTACTATGACTATGATGATAATTATTACTATCATTATTACTGATACTACTACTATTACTATTAGTACTGATGGACAGTTATTGTTTCAAAGACCAAGGAAAAGGATGAATTTTCTTAGTCAAATTGTGTCTATATTTTTGGACTTCTTCTTTTAGTATTCATTCTACTTATCATGGGTAAGATCTCTAGTTAGTAGAAATATAAGTTCCACAGGTTCTAATAACCTGTGAATTTATTGTAATTTCTCAAAACTACTGAATTTGTCTGTGTTTTACCACTGAACAGATAGTGTTTTGTTTTCCCTTTACTTATGAAGAAGATAAGCATATGTATTTGTGTAATTCTACTGTACACTCACTGATGATATATTTTATGTCCCTTATAGACAATGCTTTCATACCTGACACATGCGACTTAGTAAATTTACTAAGTCTTAGTAAAGATTTAGTAAATCGACTGTGACTTAGATAAAAAATGAATGTAATATGGAAAGTAAAACAATCAAAGCAGTAATCTGAATGTAGTAAGTAAGCATTTATGACATAAGAAGATACTGTGTTTAAACTTTCTTCTTTAATTAGAAATTTTAAAAAAACTACATTCTTTTCAATATTTGAAAAATTCAAATTATGAAAATGGTGAACAAATTATCCAATGCCAAAAGCAAGTAACTGAATATACAAGAATGTGTATATAAATGTTTCAGTACTGTGGATACATATGCATACACACACACACACACATATACATCTGAGAGAATGTACATTTACCATATATTGCATAATACTCACACTTTTTGCTATACTCATTGTAACAGAGATGTGCTTGCTGCTGTTTTCATGTCAGTCACTAGGCAATTATCATATAGAACTGTGTTAACTTCTGGAAGCATGAACTGCATGTCAAAAATGTGTCAAGCAATCGTGCTTCAAAAGTAAGTCAGTTTTCCCTTTATTAACTTAGTGGATGTAAATTCTGTCTCTGGTAGCCATAGACAAAGTATCTCAGAAGACTAGTTTTATGGAAGTTAGAAAATCTGCTTAAAATGTTGAGAAAGAGTAATCTTTTTGATGTGTCACACCACTAATATTACAAAAACTGAAAAAGTATGAAATGGGAGTGAAAAGAGAGAAAAAAAACCACATAAAAGGGAAAACCTCACCTTTGAAGTCACTGCCATCTTAGAATTAAAAGCAAAGTCTTACAGCAGTACCCAAAGAAATGAAAAAATGAGCACAACTCTGAAAATGTTCAGAAAATTAAAAAGACACCCCATTCCACCATCTTTGGGCTGTAATCCATGTAGGCTAGCTAATAGGAATAAGAAGAAACTAGGAATAAATTGTTTCTTGCAGGGACTAAAAGTTTGACTGAATTAATCTGAGATTGTTAGTGACTATAGCTTCCCACACAAAAAATATCCTTTAAGAATTAAATAATACTGTATTAGTCATAAAATTATAACTTTTTACCTATACTACTAGTTACAAATAAAGTCATGAAAAGTATAAAAATGTAAACACAAAATGAAGAAAGGATAATTTCAGGAGATATAAAGTGTACACAGAAAGGAGGTGTTTGACACAAAACTTTAAAATACTCATGCATACATAAAAGAAGTCTGATAACATAGCAAATATGTAGAATATACCAAAAAGTAGGAACTCTAGAACTAGAAAGTTCAGATATTAATAAGATGAGGTAGAGTATAACAAAGTATAGGATTAATGAGCTGGAAGATAAGTCATACTATATTATTTAGAGTGCAAAGATACAGAAGAATATGATATAGTAGAAAATAACCTAAATATCCTAAGGAACATAAGTGATACAAAGTTCAAAGAGCTGTGTAAATAAAATCACAATGGAGAAAAGAGATAAGTTTAAAGTAATATCAGAAGATATATTGACCAAAAGTTCTCCCAGGTTGTAACCGATAATGAAACACAGATTCAAGAAACTAAAATTGAGATAAGGAAAAAACAAAGGAAGAAGGTGTATATAATACATATCTTGTGTATATATATATATATATATATATATATATATATATATATACAAGATAACTAAAATAACTGCACTACTAATTTCTATTGGTTTTATGAAAGGAACAGCTACTGTTTAATTGCTTGATCAGTCTTGCATGCTTATCTGCTAATCTGAGCAATAACTTCGAAGATAACAATATGTAATACAATAACCATTGCTATTTTCCTATCATCTTTTTTTGAATTCCTGTATCATTTTTGTTTGTATGCTGTTTGTTTTTGACTTTGTTTTTCTTCTGTTCTCTTTAAACTAAAAAAGAAACTAAGACCATGAAACATGAGGAAAAAATTTTAAAATGAATGGTAAATCTGCACACACACATCAAATTAGGAATGTTCAAAACTACAGGACATTGAAGACAACTTTAAAAGAGAAAGAAACGTGTTCATTTTAGAAGAAACAATAATAAGACTGACAGTAGTTTTTTCAGTTGAAACAAGGTAAGACAAAGACAAAAGAATATTTTTTTCCAATAGATTCAGACTATTATCTTTATAACATATAGACTATAGCCAGAAGAATAACCTTTAAATATTAAAGGAGGGAAAAAGGAACATGCTCAGAAAAATAAAAATGGAAATAAGTACTTACAAGCAGCTCAGCTGTAAAGCTGTATTATTGAAAAGAAAAATATTCTAGAAAGAAATTTGCAGTTGTAAGAAAATGTGAAAAACAAAACTTGAACTTTGAGAGCAAAAAACCAGCAGAACCTCTTTGAAATCCGGTATTAAAAGTGTTTTCAGTAAGAAACGCTATATCAAGGAAATATTCTTCAAGACTTGTTGCAAAATAGTATGTGTTTAGAAATATAATACAATGTGCTTATGTGTTAGTGTTTATTATTTCTTTATTGTACAGAGTAAAACTACAGGACAATGTTGAATAGAATATGTGAGAGCACACAATTTTTCTTTTAGCAGAAAGCGTGTAGTGTTCTTTTACTGAGTACACCACTTCTATTTTTTCTGAGTGACTTTATGAGAGCCAGAAAATTGCACTGTATTCCTAGTTTTTTCATTTTAAATAAAAAAGGACTTTATTATCAGAAATAGTGGACTTTGTGAAATAATTTAACACACGCTGAGATAATTACATGATTTCACTTTCTTAGTTTCTTCATAGTTTAAAATGTGCTTAATTGCTTTTCAAAATGAAATTATCTTTGCATTGCTTGTATAGGACCCATTTGATCATGACTTAGCATTCTCTCTGTGTAATGTTTGATGTTTCAAATGTTCTAAATTTTCTAAAGTGTTATGAGCATCATGAAGATTGCTTTCATAAAAGCTCATAAGAGGTACTCTAAGGAAGTACAGCTAGCAACACCCCAAAAGCCTCATCTATTCACAGCTGGGGATTTCAGAAGGTGACTGTCCCCTACCGGGAACCATACTCAACAGTAGATTGATCCGCAGATGAGGTCAGAACTAAATGTGCTGTTGGGGGTGGCACAGAGTTGGAAGTGGGTCACAGTGGACAGGACCTGGAAGGGTGTGTCTCTCTCAATGACTTCTCTCTTGGCTTTTTGCTTTCTGGATGAGATGGCATGAGAAGCTTTTCTCTGCTGTGAGTCTCTGCCGCGCCATTTCTGTGTTGGAGCTGGCAAACCATGCGGTGAAAATGAGAACCAGAATAAACCTCTCCTCCTCTAAGTTGCCAGCATTAGGTATTGTGTCTCAGTGCTGAACAAAGTGACTGATTTGGAGTCTAATTATATCTTTGTCAAGTTTTAGTGTGATAATATAAGGTAGTGCTTATAGGCAAGTTGAGAAGCATTTATTTTGCTTAAATTTTCCTAGAAATTTAGTACTATCTCATCCTTAGCATAGATCACATAATCATTGAAGGTATAACCCTTTAGATGATTCTTTGTGGAAATATTTTAACTATAAGGGGCCAGGGATTTAGCTCAGTGGCACAAGTGCCTGCCTGGCAAGTGCAAGGTTCTGAGTTAGAGTCCCAGTATCAAAAAAAAAACAAAAAAAACAAAAAAAAACCTACAAATCTGTCACTTGGTGAGAGATATTTGGCAATGTTTACCTTTATAAAATTGTGTTAATTATGATGAAATCTTTTTATTTTCTGCATTTTTTCATAGTCTTCCCTCTTTTCTTTTTAAAATTTCTTGAACGTATTAAATGGAACATACTTATGGTGCGTAATGTACGTTATCAATCACCTTTTCGGCTGTTGGGACACAAACCTGACACCAACTATTTAAAGGAGGAGAGATTTAACGTGGCTCACCGTGTTGAGGAATTCAGTCCATGGTTGGTTGGCTTCAAGGGAGGAACATCATAGTGAAAGGGAATGGTTGGTTAAAATTGCTCATTCTATGGTGGTCTGTAAGCAAGGCAGGGGCACAGTGTCAAAGAAAAATGAATGGGGGACCTTATAGATTACCCAAGGCCATATCTCCATGATCCATTTAGATATACCCAGGACTTTATTCTACTAATCTATTAGGCATTTCTTAATCTAATAATATTGACATATCAGGATAAACACCCACACATCTCCTTAAGCGTATTCAATCTCCAAAGACAATAATACATATCACCTAACATAATACAACTTTCCTGAATTAACTGGAAATACAATAATTTCTTCCTCAAAGTCTCAAAAGTTCCTGCATTTCTCAACAGTCCAAGGTAAAGCCTCTTTGAGACTCATGGTAAACTTAGCTATTCCATGTCCAACATTGGGGTAGATAGTGGTAAAATGTGAGTTCCACAGGGCATAGTTGGCCCCATTCCTATGGCATTGGTGATTATAGCCTCTTGGGGACCACAAATTATAAACTGACATAGAATATGTTCACAGCTCTCCCGGCCCTACCTCATGAGCTGACAGGAATGCAGAAACCCCTGCTTTTTTCTCAGCCACAGTTGAGACCTCAGTGGCCCATGATGTTGCGGTGCTCACAGGCCAGGATGCGGTGTGCTGAGGGTAGCACAGAGGGGGCTGGTACCAAGGTAGGAATGGAGCCTCACTTGTTTTTTTTGTGATGTCAATCTTGCCTGTTCCATCATCACTTCTGTGCTCTTCTGGGCAAAGCATCCTATCCCTCCCACTGCACTGCTTAATAAAAATAGTGGCTATTAGAGAGTCTTTGTTTTTGCCCATCCTGAGTCAATGATCTCCTAGATCCAAATTCTGTGAATTGCCAGATTTTCTTCTGTTTTTTCTTTATCCCTCACTGTACCCCTCAAACAGGCAGTTGGAGATATTGGTCAATTCCCTGATAACAACCCACAGCCCTTAGATTGGTTCTACTTATTGGCTGCAGCTTTCCTCAAATGATATTCTACATTCCTAGTATCCCCAAATTTCTGGGGTCTCTAGTGCACACAAAACTTCATTCCCAAGGCTTTGTGAATTGCCCTCTTTGGAGCTCTCTGCCTGGCCTCTCAGGTCTTCCTTTGAAATCTAGGTAGATGTTTCCATGAACTACAACTCTTGCATTCCACATATCAGTAAAACCAGCATTATCTACATAATGTCAAGGTCTACTGTGAGCAGAAGCAACAGCCAGGCCTCCTTACATCATGATGGCAGAAGCTTCTGAATGCCCAGATGGCTGAGCATTGTGAAATGAATTCCAAAGATCCAATTGCTTAACAGACCTTTCTCAAACAGGGTCCCAGGGACTCTTCTTAAATAAAAGGTTAGCAGTTCTTCATCCTTGAGCCTTCCATAGGTGGGGTTTTGCTGATTTCTGAGATGTCCTCGATACATTTTTCTCCTTGTTTCTGGACAAAGTGGTTAGTTTTCTTTTTAATAGTACTAATTTCTTTAGCAATCCCAGGTCCTTTACCCCAAGTTTACACATAGGTCCTTCTGAGGCAAAATTTAAGTCTTTCAATTTTTTCTTCCTTTTGGCCCTGATTTTTACTATAAATCTGGCTAAAAAGTAGCTAGACATACCATACTAGGCACTAAATTTGGGCTGTCTTGGTAGTTTCTGTACTAGATTAACTAATTCACCATCCTTAATCTCAGTCTTCTGCAAAGTGCCAAGACCTGGGCAAAGTACTGAAAAATTATCTGTCTTGGAACACTCAGGCTCTCTTGTCCAATTGCCAATGGAATCCTTGTTCTCAGCTGGAATCTCCTGACCTGGTCCCCACCATTTGCATTCCTGTCAGAATCATGTTCTTCTCTTCTCCAGCTAATACCACTTACCCATCAATTTTTTTTGTTTACAGTATTCCAGACAATGTTTTAGCCTGCAGCTCCAAACCATTTTAAACTCCTTGTGCAAACCAGTGTAAAAGCCTGCTGAGGCATAGGATAGGTACAGTCACAATGCCAATCCCACTTCTTTGGTACCAGTTTTCTCTTTTAATCAGCTTTTCTGTCACTGAGACACAAATCTTGAATCCCACAGTTTAAAGAGGAACAGGTTTAATTTTGCTGACAATTCTTTAAAGAGTCAGCCCCCATTTCCTTGTCTTGGGATAGGTTCATGACTGTAGAAGGGCCTGTGAAACAAAACAGTCTGGCTCTTGCTGGTTAGGAATCAGAGGACGGGAGTGATTTCACAGTTCAGTATATGAAATATATGCTAGTGAAATCAGATAATAAGCACTTTTATCTCCTTATCATTATTTTTTTGGTGGAGCTTGTGAATGTCTGTCCCAGTTATTCCTAAAATATATATAGTGATAGGTTATTGTGAATTCTAGTCCCTGCAGTGTTCTGTAGAACACTAAAATTTATTATTTCTTTCTCTGTCTAAATAGTTTTTATCTAACCTTCTGCTATTCTCTGAAGCCTTCCCAGGATCTAATAATCACTGTGGACAATCTAATAATATTTTAAACAACTCAATAGAAGGGAGAATGTTCAGACTTTATCTTTCTGAATCTCACTTATTTCACTTAAGAAAATGTTCTCCACTTTCACCCATTTTGGTCTCTCTTTTGAGGGCCCACACTCTATTTCATTGAGTGTGTATCTTTTAATTTCTGCCCAATAGAATTTTGAACCTCCAAACATTTCTATATTCTAGGGGATTTACCACATCATCTCAGCTTTGAGAATGCTCTCACACCAAGTCTGGTAACACTTTCTCTTTGCAAACCAGGAAAATGGTAAAAGAGACATCAGGTCCATGACTTTGGAGAATAGCCTTGTCTTTAGGACAGGAATCATCTTGATTTAAATTAAAATTAGAGCCCCACAGGAGCACAGAAGAACTACATACCCCACTCCTACTGATTCTACAGTCAATGATTAATTAATGAGAGAGATTTTCAAAAATAACAGTGCATAAAAAATAGGTACAGCAGGGCTGGGGATTTAGCTCAGTGGCAAAGCGCCTGCCTGGCAAGTGCAAGGTCGTGAGTTCGGTTCCCGGTACCGGAAAAAAACAAAAAAAAAAAAAAAAAACAAAAAACAACAAAAAAACAAAATAGGTACAGCAACTCCCAGGTGACTCAGGGGACTAATAAAAGAGTAATTAGAATTAATAAAAAGTTAGAAGGCAGCATAAAGGGCATGAAAAATTGTTTACAAGAGTAATAGCAGAAAGTTTTGCAAACATGCACATAAGAATTTAACATGCAGATAAGTGAGGCATACAGAACACTGAGGAGGCTTGATAAGGAAACAAAACAAAACAACTCCATGCCACATAATATTAAAATGCCAAACATTGGAAACAAGAATGGAATCTTAAAGCCTACTTCCTAGAGAAAAGCAACAAATCATCTATCAAGGAAACCCCATCAGAATTACAACAGACTTCTCAATAGTTCCATCCATTTTGTGTGATTGACAGGATATCATCTTATTTATGACTGATCAATCCTCCATTATACACATACATCATATTTTCTTTACCTATTTAATCTGTTGATGAGCATCTAAGAGGATCAAGTATCATAGTTATTATGAATAATACAACACCATATATCAACATGCAAGTGATTCTATGATAAGTTGATATCATTTCCATTGGATGTACATAAAGGAGTGAAATAGCTAGATCAAATGTTAGATATGTTTTAGTTTCTTAAGGAATGTCTATACTGTTCTCCATTGTAACTGTGCTAATTTATATTCCTACTAGTGAAAAGAATGTGCCCTTTCCACCATATCTTTATTAGCATTTATTATGTTTTATCTGTTTGGTAATAGCTATTCGAACTGGAGCAATATGATTTTCATATTGTGGCTTTTCCTTTGCCTTTCTTTGATTGCAAGTGAACCAAACTGAAGAGGACATTTAAACAATGGAAATATCACCTATGTTCATGAATTAGAGGAGTCAATATTGTCAAAATGCCCATACCACTTAAAGAGATTTCAATTCAATGGACATCCAATACCAATGGCATTCTTCATAGAAATAGAAAAAATCCTGATAGTCGTAGTGAAGCACAGATGACCCTAATTATCATATCAAAATTTGAGCAAATGTATAAAGCTGAAGATATTATACTACCTGTCTTTAAATATATCACAAAGCTATAATAATCAAAATTGCCTGATATTACCATAAAATACCACAAAGACAATGGAATTGACTAAGTCCCCTAAAGAATACCATACATATAGAGACTACAGATTCTCAATAAACTATCCTAAAACATATTGGATAAAGGACAATCTCTTCAATATATTACTGGATAAGCCAGATGTTCACATGGAGGTAATTGAAGTTGATCCTTATCTTGCACCCTAAATGAAAATGAACTTAAAATTGATCAATAACATAACATCAGAACTGAATCTACGAAATTAGGAGAAGATATAGCAGAGACACTTCAAGACATTTATATAGGCAATAACTTTTTCAGTAATACCCCAGATAGCATGAAGAAAAGTTAATTAAATAGACAAATGGGAATATTCCCAATCCAAATAGTAATATAGCAAAGAGCTTGTGCAAAGCAATAAGAAAACAGAACAAAGAGATATCTACAGAATGGAAAACAAGCCAGGCATGGTGGTGCATACGTGTAATCCCAGCACTCGCGAGGCTGAGGCAGTAGGTTTGAGGCCACCCTGGGCTACAATGTGAGCTCAAGGCCAGTGTGAACTGCATAGCCAGACCCTGTCTCAAAAACACACACAAAAAAGAGTGGAAAACAACGTGTGCATTACCCATCTGACAAAGACTTAATATTCAGAATATATGAAGAACATTGTTCTCTTCTTCTTTTTAGTACTGAAATTTAGCCCAGAACCTTGCATATGCTAAGTATATTGGTGATTTTTCTTTTTTCATTTTTTCTTGAATCTGCTTATTGATCTTGGTAAAGAGACAGTTTTTGGTTTTATGGATTTTCTCTTCTCATGATATATTCTTCATTTATTTTACTAATTTATTTCAGTATTCCTTCCCATCACTTGGCTTTCACATCAAAACTTACTGTAGAAATAAGATATCTTAGTCCATTGGTCTAGTCTCTCTCTCATTATATGTGGGTGTCATAATTTTCCTTCTAAGTACTACTTTAATTTCATATCATCACTAGTATAGATTGTCTTTGTTTAAATCATGATTAATATGAATCAAGCCGTAAGGAAAATTTGTTTTGCACAACTCTGTTTTCACAGGCAATTCAATAATGATCCTGCTTCTCTTGCTTTGCAAAAATCACAGTTATAATTATTATCCTGTTGATTTTTGTTGCCTTAATTATGGTTTATTAATTCACTCAATCATGGGTAATTTCAATAGCTTTTGTGTAATGCATACAACATACATGTACAATATATTACTTGGAATATATTCAGAGTCATAGTTTTGGGGTGAGGTTTGGAATTTGGAGAGATTTGGAATTCTTTCCACCATAGTCAGAATTAATCAGTTTTATCCACTCTTAAGTAGATAATATGAATTGAGGTAGATCCACTTACATGGAATTATTTTCCTTGAAAATGAAGACATCTCTATCATTTCCTGGTTAGACAACTGAAAAGGAATGCACATAATGTTCTGCTTATGCTTCAAAAATTTATCATCCAGGTATTTTAGTCTGACTCTTTTGAGGAAGCTTGAATAAAAGGCTGAGAAAAGGCCAGAGTTTCACATTGTTGAGCTTGTTCAACAGAGAAAATAATAGCACTAGTTCTGGAGAAAGAGTAATTTTTCAAGATTTCCAGTGTTCCTTTGGTTCTCTTAGTAGATTTGAACGAAAACAACTCAGTAGATGTCCTATTATATATATATTATATACGTTGAAGATATAACAAAAGGACATTTGTTGAGGATATAACAAAAGGATATACAGTTAAGCCTGGTGGTGTAAACCTGTAATCTTAACACTTGGAAGACTGAGGCAGGAGGAACAACATGAGTTTGAGGCCAGCCTGGGCTACACAGTGAGTTCAAAGTTAGCCTGAATCACAGGGTGAAACCCTATCTCCAAAAAAATATGTTACAATAGCAAGTTAGCCCTTGATTTCAGTGTTGACTGGAACACTTTTACTTCTAAGTGAAAGGAAAAATGGGTAGCAAACTATGTTCCACCTTACAGAAAGAAACAGGATACACAGATCACATAACAGAACAGAACTTAGAGAAATTCAGTAGGAATAGTGAACTTTACAGTAGTAAAAACATGTGGGGTACAGGCTATACTTGCCTTTTAGTACAACATAAAAAGGAAATGCCACTGAGATCTGGAGTTACATTACAGTTGAAAGGACAAAATTGCATTCAGGGCTGCCAGAGATACTAGAATCATCAGGCAGATGATCAGACATAAGAAAACTGACAAGATGGTGAGCTCTTTAAAAGGATTCCAAATCGACAGCAGAATGCAGAATCAGTGTTTCTATGTGAAGAAACTACACAAGATGAAAAGCAGCAAAGCAGACTTAAAACATGACTGAGAGTAGTTTGTGTTTTCCTCACCTACATTGAAAATCCTTGTAATTAGAGGCAAAAATTAGAGAAAACAAAATGTCAATCCCTCTTGATCCAAGGTTGCCCTAGTTCATGTAATAAATGCTCAAGTACAAATTAGTAGATTAGGAAAATAATACAGTTATTATAACTGTATTTCATAATTCTATGAAGCTGCAAGAAGGGCTGAACAATGTATATATGGAAATAAAATATGTTTTTTAAAAAGTCAAATCAAATATCCACAAGATGGAAGCCTCATACTATGAAAAATATCCTGAATGGAGTTAATGGCAGATTGCAGAAGTAAAGGTTCAAAAACCTGAAAACATGGGAAAAGAATCTATATACAATGAAGTTAGGTGTTGTGGTATGTGCCTGTAATTCCAGCACTCAGAAGGCTGGAACAGGAAAATAATAAATTTGAGGTCAGCTTAGGCTAAACAGAGAGACCTTGTCTCTAAAAATAAAAATAAAATAAAATAAAATAAGAAAAACGTACAATAAGGATAAAGACTCAGTGAACCAGGGAACAACCTTCTATTGTCTACAATATAAAGGAATTAAAGTCCTCAGTGTAAATGAGAAAAAAAGGTAGATTTTAAAAATTGAAAAATAAATGTTAAAATGTACCACATTTTATGAAATGTTATAAATATAGACACAGGGTGATCAATGAAATGCAAACAAAAACACAAAGAAAACTACACAAAGATGCAGAATAACAAATGGATGAAAGAAAAGCAATAAATCACAATATTTCCCATTGAAAAACACACAGTAAGTGTGAGAGAGCAAAGAAAATGTTACTTTTTGACTTCTTAATACTGTAGAAGGTTGTGGAGCAACATGAACTAAAAATACAGACAAAAATACACCACTGAGAAAATCTATCGGATATAAAGGAAATTTTTTTCAAAGTTAACCTCACTTGTAATACACTGTTATAGAAGTCTTGGCCTACTCAGAAGATTATTAATGTTGTGTATCTGGTAGTAGTTCCAGGGGAATAGAAAAAAATGAGAACATGCTAAGTTGTTCAAGGATAATGGAGGCAAGATTATTGAACTTAGTTAAAAGACTTTATGTCCAAAACAAAAAGGAATTCCCATTTTTGAGACTATGGTATTGTTGGGTGTGTTTTTTGTGTTAGTCTATGGTGTTTGCGTTTTAATTAAGGGGTTATCCCAATTCTTTTTTTGTTGTTTTGTTTTTTGTTTTTGTTTTTTTCCGGTATCGGGAATCGAGCTCAAGACGTCACACTTGCCAGGCAGGCGCTGTGCCGCTGAGCTAAATCCCCAGCAACCCCAATTCTTAAATGTGTGTGGATGTTTGCCATTCACAGTCCGCCAGGGGAATTCACTGCTGATTTAGTAGAATCAATGTGTGGTTTAAAGAAGAAAATATTAGACTTGTAGGTGCCGTGCTTCAATTGTATCCCAACTTTTATTGGTTTGCTGAACTATTTAAAATTTGAAAACTGCAACGCCTTGGATGGTGTTGAAAGTTATGAAAAGATTTCTGCTTAAGTTTGGTGTAAACAGAGTGTGAGCTTTTGTGGAATGTAATGTTTAAATTTAAATTAGCAGTATTTGTTTATATTTTTGTGTCCATGTATAAATGCTAGAAGACAGGAATGGAGCAAAATCTTTCTTTTTTTCTTTCTTGTCTTTCTTTCTTGTCTTTCTTTCTTTCTTTCTTTCTTTCTTTCTTTCTTTCTTTCTTTCTTTCTGTCTGTCTGTCTTTCTTTCTCCTTCCTTCCTTCGTTCCTTCGTTCCTTCGTTCCTTCCTTCGTTCTTTCCTTCCTTCCTTCCTTCCTTCCTTCCTTCTCTCTTTGTCCTTTATCTGATTCTCCCTCACTCCCTGCTCTTTCTCCTCCTTTTCCTCTTCTTTTTTTCTCCTTCTCCTCTTCCTCCTTTTCTTCCTCCTCAACATCTCCTTCTCCTTTTCCTCCTCTTCCTCTTCCTCCTTCTTCTTCCTTTTGTGATACTGGAGATTGAGCCCAGGACCTTTACACTCAACTACATATCCAAATTTTTCTTTATTTTCTACTTTAAGCTAAGTACTTACTAAGTTGCTAGATTTCCCTGGCTGGTCTTTATCTGTAATCCTCCTGCCTCAGCCTCCTAGAGTAGTGAGATTACACTTATAATAAAAATAAGTTCTTAAATAAATATAAAGTGGCTTTTACACTGCATATTCCATAAAATTGTTAGTAGTTTTTCAGTATCAATATAGTGACAGTCTCTCTATGAGCTTGAGAAGTGTTCCAAAACTTTCTTAAATTTTAAATTTAATTCCACATTTTAAAAATGGTGTAGGCTGGGTGTGTACCTCAGCAGTATAGTACCTGACTGGCAAGCACAAGATCCTGAGTTCTATTCCCGGTACCAAAAAAAAAAAAAAAAGGTATATATCCATCTTTTATCAAGTTATCTTCATAAAATATTTCTAACATAATAATGGGAAAAAAATCTATTGGTTTAATGATGACTTCTTTAACTGCCTATTATTTCATTAATGAATAATTTAGGTATTCAAGGAAAGCTATAATTTTATTTAGCACAATGAAAATACAAGGAATTGAAATTCTCTTAGAGAAAATAGATACTTAGGCAAAGATTACTATTACTTTTCCAAAGTAGAGGTCTTTAGCACAATCGAAGGGAAGAGAGTACATGTCAAACTAGGAAGAAATTTCTCAATCAGTAATGAACACACCAGTGAGAATAAGCATGAAACAGATGTTTTAAAGTTCATTTCAACTATGCAGACATATTAAACCAGGATATTTAAGACTTGTATTTCAAAAGAAATTTTACTTCTAAATATTCATTTTTATTTTCTGCAGTGTAAATGTGAAAAGTCACAAAAAGTGCTTACTTCTCTCAGAAAGTGAGCCTTCTCACTGGTTTCTCTTAATATCACTGGAGAATGACCTTTCCCAGATAATTAGGTTTTCCTGTTAACTGAAGCCTAACATTCTAGTGCATCTGGGCATTATTAAATATAATAAATTTAAAATTTCTTTTCCTAATAAATATAAGAGAATTCAACTTAGATTTCAGTCCCAAGGTTCATAACTTTGAAAATCAGTTTAGAACTGTGTTCACTATGAGGTAGTAGATATTAATACCACAGGGAATAGCAAAGAATAGGACAAAGGAGTTGATCTGAAGTGTGATTTCTTGGATAAAAATTCCTTTGTAAAATATTAATATTTTGCTCATTTTTATCTAGTTATCTATTATTATTTGTTATCTTGTTTTTTGTTGTATATAAGTATTTGCAAGATATTGTATATGTTATTGAATTACATGTGAAAATTGCCTACTATAAAATTTTCTTAGGTGTTAATGTTTAATACAACTATCACATATCATTCTAGAATATAGTAATGACTTCAGCAGTTGAGGCAGTATAGAGAATTTCTGAAGACAAAGGATCTTGTATTTTGTTAACTTATATATAAAAGTTCAAGAATTGTGCTATACACAAGAATCAAAACAATCAAATGTTTTTTGACACAACATTCTCTGTGGTTAATCTGCCAGCCTCATAATTTTGCTCTACTCTTCAGTTGCACAAGAGTCTATGGGTAACATATTTACTTTTCTTTTAATCCACATCCTTATTACCGAAAAGGTGACAATAGTATTTCATAAGTTTATTGAGAGGAATTCTAACCGTATAACACTTGAACAATAAGCTTCATACACTATTATGTATCATTCTTATTTAATAGCTTAGGGTGTCCTTTCCAACATCACAGCCAAAGAAGGATGTTTTATTCTCTCCCAGTACTGTACTTTCAGGAAAATATTTAGGGTGAGTAGACTGTATATTTGTCCTTTTGGCACCACTGAAGAAGAATTAATCTTTTCTACCCTTGCTATGAACCATTCAGTAACCTATCTTTATGACTCTTGTTCATTCTGGCTTGGCCTCTGCACAGCTTTTACCTTCTCCGAATTTTACTTCTTCCTGTGCTCTTGTGGTTTGTTGTGTTCTTTTCTTTTTCATTTGCCTACTTCCCTCTTTGTATAGCTACTATATAGCAGTACTTTATACTATAAATATAACATAATCCTCAAAATCAAACTCCAGATATTTTAGGTCTTCCTATACTTAAATATTTAAGGATATTTATGGATCTTGGTTTTCCTTAGAGGAGCTGGAAAAATTTATAATGCTATCTTATAACTAAATGTTTTCTTCATAACAATACTACATCATAACAAATAGTAAAGATAGTGCATATAGATATAATACCCAAGTCCGAGGAGGTAGCTCAGTGGAATAGCATCTACCTGGCAAGTGCGAGGTTCTGAGTTTTATTCCTGGTACCTCCACCACTCCATAATACCCAACACCCAAAATTAAGGAAGAAAACTTTTATTTAGCTCACAGTTTGTGGAGGTTTCAGGTTTTAATCAGCTGGCTCCAATACAGGGCAACATGACACAGGGACAACACTTCAAGGCAGCAGAAAACAGCAAAGGCAACAAGAGCAAGAAAATGGGGAGAACAAACCTCTTCCTCCCTTATACTATATGCAAGCTGCCCACCCTCAGGTGGGCGTATCACTCACACCATCTCCCTGACCTCCTCTTGCACAGTGTCAAGGTGTTTACAAAATGAGGATCCTAATTCCCTGCTAAGTCACTTAGTTAAACTTCCAAACTTCTCAAGTTGACACAATGAACAACATCCTAGAGCAGTAAAGGCATCCTTTATACCCTATGATGTAGAACTACTGAGTTACTTAGTTAAATTGCTAGACTTCTCAGGTTGACACAATGTATCATTAACCATTACATTTGAGATCAGAAGACTTACTTCAAAATTGTCCACACTATTCAAGGTGATCTACAGTGTCAATAAAATTACCATCAAACTATTAATATAATATTTTACAGAAATAGAAAATAATTTTAAAGAACATAGAACCCATAAATATTCCCAAAGATCAAATGAAACCTGAGAAGGAACAAAAAAATCCACAAAACAAACCAACAAAAAAAAACCCGTATAGCATTGTACTTCCTGAGTTTTGAGTATAATATAAAGCTACATTAATCAAAATAGTATTAAACTGAATTAGATCCATTTCTCATGCTACATGCAACACAAAATGGATGGACAAACTAAATCGGGACCTGAAATCATAAAATCTGTACAGGAGAGTATAAGAGGGAATTTTCATGAGATTGATCTTATGTATGATTTCATGATTACAACTCTAAAAGCACAGGAAATAAAATAAAATATAGACAAATGCGACTACTGCAAAACAAAAAGTGCCTTTACAGTAAAGGATACAATTATTCAATGGAAGAAAATATTAACATCTCATAAAACTGAATAAGATTTTTCATAACAGAGAAATTACTACAAGTCGATTTACAAATCAACAGTAAAAAACAAAAACAAACAAGGACAAAAATTAATAACCTGATTTTAAAATGTTTCAAATATTGAATAGTCATTTTCCAGTGAAGAGATAAGAATGAACAACCTACTGTTTCACAAGGGTCTTGCTTATTACTTGGTATAAAAGGGAACAAATTATTTAGAATTTTTTAAGTTGCTATCTTCTCACAAAAGATATGGGATGTTCCTTCACTGTTCCTGTAATATCTAAAAATAGCTTTCTGAACAAGTTTGTGTATCATGATTTTCCATTTCTATCACTCCTTCCTATCTGTAATTCTATCTTCCCTTGTACACTACAGTTTACCATTCCATGCATTGTTTTTAACTTTCAAAGACTTCTTTTCCTTACTTGATTTTTCTAGACTGCTGCTGCTCTTTTCATCTCCAGGTTATCCAATAAAATCACCTTTTACATATCTTGAAAATTGCTCCAGAACTCACACCAACCCACCAACATGTTTAAACTTATTTATCCAAATAAATCATCCAATTCTTTCAATTTGACTAACTGTATCCCAAAGAAGTGATGGTTAAAATTAACTGTCAAGATAATTAGCTAGGGAGTCACCTAGAAGATTACTGGAGCACAATTTGGGTGTGGCTGGATGTGTCATGGAAATTGGGTCTTCAGAGTCTGTATCATGTCTCTTGTCCCTCTCTCTCTGGAACTCTTTTCCTGTACTTTGCTTCGAGCCACATAAACCATGCATCTTTGCTTCACCATGCTTTTCCAACACCGTGTCCTGACTTGAAGGCATGGACTAAATCCTGTGAAGGCATGAGTCAAATTAAACCTTTGCTTTTTTCAAATTGTGGTTCAAATAATTTGTTCCAGAAACAGAAATGCCAACATATTTGTCAAGTAGTATTTTTCATTTCAGCTGCTACAGTTGTGGGACAAAATACCATAATTTCTCATTCCTCTGTTTTAAACTATTCAAGTGACCCAATACAAACTTGAAATAAAGTTTTAAAAAAAGCATAAGAGATCTACAGAGCTATGCAATTTGACTCTTCATGTCTATCCTGCCTAATCTTACATTTGTTTCCATTTTTCGTTATATTGAGCATTATAGGGCTCACTTCAATACTAAAGACACAGGCTGTTCCCTTGACTGAAAGTTATCAAGATTATTGTTTTGCATCTATACTGCACAAACTCGTTCTTTAAATCCTTAAATGTTGTGTAATAAGTAAGTCTTTATTAACCTTGTTATACAAACTGTTTATCTCAATATAGAATATCTTACTAATCTCCTCTTCTATATTTATAGCTCTTATTATAATTATGTTGACATTTCTCTACTCAGTTTTAAGTCTGTATCCCCAGTGTCTGCTATAGTTTATGTTACAGCGTATAATAAATAGCTGTGGACTGAATAAACTCTTGAGAAAATACTTATAAATGCCAAACTGCACATTGAATCCTTATACTTCTTGGAAAGTTCATGTTTTCTTGTCATGCTCAGCAATATCCTGGTCTTTTTTATTTTACAGAGGCTTTGCTGTAAAGCTGTGATTTTGGAGATCTTTTCTGATACCAGATGTTTCTAAATGGTACAGAAATTGCAACAGATAGATCTCTGATGAGAACAATATTACTAAGTTCTCCAGGGACAGCTCAAAGAAAAACTCACTCTAAATATGATACTCCCTGTGGCAAATCTGAGTGAAGGTTTCAATTTAACTGCATATTAGAATTACCTAGGAATCTTTGAAAGAAATCTTAGTACCTATGCTTCAGTATGGGCTGTTTAATGTGTAATACCTGGAGCTAGGTTTAGAGTTTAGTGTTGTATTCACTTGTCATTTCTAATGCTTGTAAGAAATACTACTATGCACTGCATTCTAAGGAGTATGACAGTGGCTTACAAACATGACTTATCATTGGAATACTTGCCAGTAATTTTTGAAAAATAGTATTTTCAGAACCATCTATGGAGTAACTGACTTTGTTGGACTGGAAATATTTAATAATATGCATTCAAAAGCTCTATTGATGATCTAATATTTGGCAGATTTAGGAAGTACTGACATATAGCAATAAACTCAATACTAAATTTTATCAATAAATTCCTACTCTCCTGAGAGGCAAAAATATAATATTACCGTCTTTGCTTTTCTAAAAGAAACAGGTTCCTATCCAAAGATATCTCCTGTACATACCATCTTTTATGGTCAAAGTACACTTTTCTGGAAATTAAAAGCCGATTAAAATGGTGACTTTAAGAACATTGTATCAATGACATACTTACTGATTAGAACAATAGGTAACTGGCCAGATATACTAACAATTAATTATATAGAAATATGCAAACGTAAAATAGTAATCACACAACTTGTGTTACTTGATTTACCAATTTTCTAAAAGATAATAAAATCTTAGATCAACCTGCACAAAATGTTTAACCCAAAGATAATGTTACTAGAAAGTAAAATCTACCTAAACTAACAAATTTAATGTGGGGTGAGATGTAATGATAATTATTTAAAAATAAATGAAAACTATTTCATAAATGAAAGCATTGAGAAACAAGAAAGGCTCAAAGTAAGGGAAATTATAGAAGAAAACTCAATAATTAAAGTTAATATCTGTCTTTTGGTGTTGGTCTGTGTCTCTCTGTCTCTGCCTCTGTGTCTGTCTCTGTCTCTTTCTGTCTCTGTCTCTGTCTGTCTGTCTCTCTTTCCTTCTCTCTCTCTCTCTCCTTTCCCTTCTTTTCTCCCTCCCTCTGCCTACTCTTCTTTTTCTTCTGATTTTGCTTTATTTTTTATTTTTTCAATAGGGTCCACTGCTAATTCACTAGTTTAGCTAATTTTAAATCAGATGATTGAAATAAATAGCCTGATTGCTTTCTGGAAAATGGGTTGCTTGATCTCAGTACCAACATAGTTCAATATGTAGCCCCAAATTGCGGAATTTTAACTTGTAATATTTTTAGGAATATAAGCACTCCATTTATATATATATATATATATATATATATATATATATATATATATATATATGAGAGAAGTAGTAGCCTGTCCTTTTTTTGGATAGGAGTTTGAAAAAATCTGTTCATTTTACGTAGGATAAAATAAATCCTGTGTTCAAACCTAATTTTTCAGAAGGTTAAATACATTTTTCCTAAAATCAGATAAATAATAGGGTCTTCTGCCTCTATGACTCAGAATGTCTCCATTCAACTTTTTTGAAGTACATATACCAAGGGAGACAGGACTCCATTCTTCCAAGTATGTCAGTGTAGAGGAGTGTACAAGAGTGATTTCTCAGTAGACACTTGTTTAAAATGTCAAGATATCTGGGTGCAGTGGTGCATACCAGTTAAGGGAGGGAGCTGAAACTTGAGAATCATAAGTTTGAGCACACCCTGAGCACCTTGGTGACTTATTGAGATCATTCCTCAAAGGTTTGGGAATGTTTGAAATCTATAAATTAAGAAGTGAGCACTTCCATAACAGCACCAATCACTCTAGTATCGGTGTGTAGAAAAATAGATGCTTATCAAATTATAGATTGTACAGATGTAAAATCACAGAAGGCAATTTTTCAATGTATGTAAATATTAAAAATGCTTTAAGAACAACAGAAATGAAGTTGCTTGTGATGGCAGCAAACAGGAAAGAATAAAATCACACATGCTTCCATGTTATGGAACACTATAAAGACATTAAAATGAGTAACTGGTGACTTGGGCCTGTTACAGTGTACAGTCTTAAAGAAGTACCCTGAAGCTACAGAACGGAGTCGAAGAGGAGGGGCGCTGCAAGTCAGTGCATCAAGGACGATTCCCTCTGCCACATGAAACCTGTACACATTGTATATATATATGATGTGAACATATACATAGAAATATAAGTGGGTATGTGAATCTTTCCTAAAATAATAAAAAAAATCTATTCAAGTCTGCTGCTTAAAGTAGGAAAATTTTTACTTAATTATGAAACATAATTTTTCTACATGTGTAGAGTAGATTCTTACTCTACTGTATTTGTGTATTTCATACACTTGGACATGTATGCAGGGTTTTATATTATATATATGTTGTACATGTTGTATATGTATATGTACACATGGTATATGGGTGTGTATGTAACTGTTTATGAATGTAATTTTAAGTGTTCAGAAGATGAGATATTCATAACCAATCTGGAAGGGTTTTCCTATTAACTATTCTGAATTAAAAGAAAGTCTAATAACGCTTTGAAAAATGAGTAAGAAGACGGGCATGGAGATTCTCCTTAGCCATACAGAGACAGAAAAAAACAGAAAATTGGGTAGTTCTCCTTCATGTGTGGAAATGTTACATACACTTAAGGTACATATGAAAAGTATCCAGTGTTTATGGGAAAGTTAATTGTGCCATGACTAAAGATAAATTTGAGTTGTTTGTAGGAAAATGGATGCACCTTGAGACCATATTGAGTGAAATAAATCAGACACTCAAGAATAAATACTGCATGATTTTTCTTATATGAGAAACCCAAAACTATAATAAAAATCAAAACTAAAAGACAGATAATAGAGAATAGGAAGATGGATCTTTTACCAAGGAAGGGGGACCCAGGAATGGAGGGAGGAGGAGAGAGATGAGGAGGAGGGGGTGCAGTGAGAACTGAGAGGTGTGGGCATGGACCGACTTCCGATGAGGGATGTGGTCACTATGTACCGAAAAGATGCACTAGTAAAACTAAAAATTGAAAAAGGTACAAATTTTTACAAGGCTGAAGCTTCAAAGACATTATATATTTTGCAGTATCAGATCCAAAGGATAATAAAGTGTTAACACACTGCAAATTTCAGGTTATTGAGACTGCAGTACTTTAAAAAATATGAACCTTCTTTCCTGTTTACACACCAGAGAATTAAATTTTCCAGTGCTTTAATATTACCAGTTTAATTAAAGAACATTAAAAGAATATTCTGAAAACTAAAGGAATAAAGAATATTATTGTTATTATAAAGAAATAATTCAAATTAAAGTCATAGAGAAAATATAACTTCTGTTACTGGCATTTTTAATATATCTGTTTGAAAAACAGAAGCATAATTTTATACATATTGTATAACATATGCGATTTTAAAGCTCCAAGCCAGAAACATTATCAAGCTGTCTACAAACACATTTTTTAAATCCTAAAAAAGAAATGTGATAAAGATTTTCAATCACATGTAAATGGATACATGAAAAGTGATCTCTGGCATCTTGTTTTTACTTTGCTTCAAATTTTAACTTAAATGCATAGACACCCAGTATAATCATTTTATACATTTTCTGCCACCATCTCAGGTCAGTAGTTTGCCCATGTCTTTGTGTCATAATGATCTCATATGTAGCACTGTGTAGTATTAAAATTAAAAAGTACTTTACATGGTAACCATCTAGATTTAATCATTGATAAGAAGAAAGACAACACAAAGGGAGATAAGGTGATTACCTCAAAGTCTTACATAACAACGAAGGTATAGGCTTTGATAAGTTTATTACATATATATTATATATATATATATATATATATATGCACATATGCACACACACATCCATGTCTCTATTCACAAGCACTCTACCACTGAACTACATCCCACGCCTTTATGTATATTTTTAACATGCCATGTTTTCTTTTTTTTATTAAATTTTCTTGAAGTTTAATGTGCATATTGAATTCATTACTATATATGTCAAACAATAAGCCTAAGTAATCAACCCTTCTATCAAGAATTTAAGCATTATAAGCATCTGAGAAAAATCCTTGTTTTTGCCTTTCACCACTATATACCTATAGGAAATCACCATCCTCAGCACTGACAGGCTATTTTTCCTTGTCTTTGAACACCTTGTAAATGGTATCACTTAGTATGCTCTTTTTTTATTTGATTTTTCAAACACAGTCTGTGTAAAACTCATACATATTACTCTAGTTACAGATAATGCATTTTGTTGCTCATTAGTATTTTATTATACTTTATGAAAATATCATAATTTAATTATATACTCTGCTCTTGACAGATGTGTGAGTTGATAATGGTATTTGGGTGTCAGATTAGTGCAGAACATTTTCTATGTGACCTTTTGATTTATACAAACACATACACACATCTTTTCCTGACTTATTCCAAGGAAACAGATGTCTTGACCACAGAAGCGACCTTAAGTTTTATACGATGCTCTCAGTGTTCCAATGTGATTGTATGAAGGCAACATCGTTTAGTAATACACCTGTCATTCATTTTTATCACTTGGCTAGTTAGTCATTCTGAAAATTAATTGTTCTATAAGTTAATAAAAAGTGAATGTCAAGTTTTTCTTTATAACTGAGAAGTGTTACTTTTGAAATGTGAATTCCTTCCATTTTTGCTTCCTGTATGTGTAAGTGCTGGTATAAGGTACATACAGGATTGCTACAACATTTTGATAGACTAATGGCCCTATTGTTATGGAATACCCTTTTATATACCTAGCAACAATTTGTATTCTGAAGTATACTTTATAAATTAATATAGCCACTGTCATTTCTTGTATTTAAATGCTCATTGTATATCATTTGTCATACGTTATCTTAAGCACATGTCTCTGTATTTATTTGTGTTCTTTGACAATAGAGTTAGAACTTGTTTTTCTATTTGACCTGAAATTTTCTTCCCTTTAATAGAATTGTTTAATCACATAATGTAATTACTGATTGATTAGGTTACATCTATTTTTTTGGTCTATTCCTGATATTTATTTTCTAACTTTCCATATTTTTCCTTTCTTTTTTCCCTCTTTTCCTAACTTATTTTGGATTAATATGTACTACTAGATTGGACTTTAACTTTATGATTGTTTCTTTAGTGTATTATTTTTATTATTTGAGTAGTTGCCTGGGTTTTAAATATGCAAGTTCAAACTGTCATATTCAAATGTCATATTGTCATACTCAAATATGATTATATTGCTTAGGTTATCTTAGAAGAAAATCTCATGATATATTATTTCCCTGTGACTCAATATTTAGCATGCATTTTACTAACTATATACCGAGTCCACCAAAAATATATATGCATACTTCAGGCAAAGAAATTAGGATGATGTTTTTTCAACAGATGGTGTTACTCGCATATAGGAGATACTGGAGGAGATCACATATCACTGAACTTACTACACGGCTGGCCCTTAGAAAAGAAATTGAAAATGTATGTGCAGCAACCTCAATGTCCAAGGTTACCCAAGCAATAGTTTGTCCTGCTAAAAAATGTCTGGAAGATAATGGTTACCGCTTTGAGCACCTCTTGACCTCTTCTAATTGTAGAGGAAATTGGTAACATATTAATGTCATCATGGCTCAATAAATTTAGTATTAAAATATTTATACAAGGTTTTTTCTTTTCCCAAAGTGTGTATACATTTTTGGCCATGTACACATAATTTTTTAAAGGCTGAACAAGAGAGTTAATGTAGCTGGCCTGTGGGTCATTCATTTCTTTTACCTATGAGATGTCCCTCCAAATAAGATAGAAAGTATCAAAAGATGTCTTTGCCTACTGGAAATCAAATAGATTAATGCTATAGTTAAGAGGATGGATCTTCTGAAATATCCTAAGCTGGGCATCTTGTAGCAACTAGAACTTAGTGTATGTGATAAACAGTCCCTAGAGATGTCACATAGTTTATGCAGTTCTCTGGGTTTTTGCTAACATAGATGTTTCCTTAGCTATGAGAAACCCCATTTCCTGACCCAGAGCCCCTCTCTCATAGGCAAAAGGGGCATCTCAGAGATGGAGTAAGGACCCTTCATGTCCCAGATATTTCTCTTCTTCCTGTGCACCAGTTTTTTTCCCCACTATTGGTTTTCATATTTAGAATGATTTAATAAAACATGACAATGGCAAGACCCCTGCTTTTGTGAGTCTGATATGTCAAACTGATTCTATGTAAAGCTTGAGTCAACTATACTTTATTTATCGGTAAAAATGATAAAATCCTCCTTTTGTATTGCTATGGTTTGTGTCTGGGTGTCCCTCCAAAGCCTCATGTGGTCATGGGGCAGGTTTTTAGAGTTTTATTAATTATGGGTGTGAGAGCTACACCCACTCTGGGGTGGATAGCTTGCATAGGTAAGGGAGAGGAAGCGGCTGCTTGCGGCCATTCCTGGCTTTTAGTGCTTGTTGATTTTGCTGTGTTCTGCCACCATGAACCGTAGCCCTCTGCCATGTGCCACTCTGCCTTGTAACCTGCCAAATATGGACTGAAACCTCCACAAACTGTAAGTGAAATAAACCTTTCCTTCCTTAATTTTGGGCATCAGGTATTTTGTCCCAGCAACAAGAGTAAAGTAACCAAGACATGTATCTATTTATTTACCATTTACACTTATCTTAATTCTTTCATCTAGCATCACATTTCTATGTTGTAATGTAGGTCTTGTTTACAAATTCTCTTACCTCCTGTTATTCCAAAATAATTTTTATCTTGTTTTTGAAATTTTTTTTTGTTATCTAGAAAACTCTAGGTTGAAGAGTCATTTGTATGTTCATTTTTTTTTTTTTGCCTTTCAGCACCTTAAAGACTTTATATCTTTTTATTTTTTTCTAGTTTGTCTTAGTTTCTGATGAAGCTCTTTTGTTAACAATTGATCTTGGTACAGATCTGTTAATGTACATTGGAAGGTTGGTTCTCAGGGTGGTGATATTTAGATAGTGTGGAACCTAAGAATTGGCACTTAGTGGGGCCTTAGCTCATTGGAGGCCATACCCTCATATGGGGTTAAGATAATTCTTATCTGACTGCTTATGAGAGCTCTCTCAGGGTTGTAATAAAACCTGGATCCTTGCCCCACTCAACTCTCCCTGTTTCCTGCCTCACAGTGTGATTCCTCTCCTCTCCTGTGAGCTCTGTCCCCCTCCATGAGACCTTCTCCAGACCTACACTGAATTCTAGGTCCATGCTTTCGAATGAACTCATTAAATGAACTAATTAAACCTCTCTTCTTTATAAACAGTCTGCCTCAGGTGTTTCTTTACAGTGGCAAAAACAGACTAATAGATTAATTTTGTGGGACATTTTCTCTGGTAACCTTTTCAGTATATGTATTATAATTAGCTTAGGCAGGCCTCCAATCTCCTAAAACAAGTGTCTAGCAAAGGCTTAAATAAAAGACAAGTGATATGGTTTGGGGGTCCAGAAAGGTCAAAACTCTCTTGGAGCTAAGACAAGGACTCTTCTAGATCACGTGTATTTATTGGGTCCTTAGTAATTCAGGGGGGTGCAGGAATTGGAGGACACATCTAAGGCAAAAACCCATAAAAATGAGCAAGCCTTGTAAAACAAAAGATTAAAGATATTCTAAACAGTAAACCTTGTTAATTAAGAGAACTGTACTATCTCTTAGGTTGGCCATTGTGGTTCTTGACTAGGAAGTGAGAAGTCATGCCCTCGGTTGCCTCAGCTGTGGTGTCATCTTGTCTTTACCACACTGTGGTTGCAATTTAACCCTTACACAGCCTGGTACCCAACAGTATATTACTACTTCTTGGAAGAAAGCCCTACATCATTGATTTCCAGAATATTTTCATTAAATATTATTTTTTCTTTAAACATTTTTAACATGGGGGCTGGGGATTTAGCTCAGCGGCAAAAGTGCCTGCCTGGCAAGTGCAAGGTCGTGAGTTCGGTTCCCGGTACCGGAGAAAAACAAAAACAAAACAAAACAAAAATAAAATAAAATAAACATTTTTAACATGTTAAATTGTTAAAAATTATACCATTAAAATATGTGTGTTTAAAATTTATGTTACTGCAAAATTAATTAATTCTGTGTGTTATATGTAATGTTTTACCCATGTGTGTTATGGTTGTGTACAGATGCATGGGAACCTCAGGAGATTCAGGTGATTTTGATAATGCATGGTTGAAGCCTGCTATATCCTTCTTGTTTTTTTGTCTAATTTCTTTATTATTTATTAAGGGGCATGTATTAAGACTTTATGATTTCATTAGACAGTTGTCTCCCAATGTAGTTGTTGTAATGTCTACATAATGAACTTGGAATCTGAGCTGTTATATATACATAACTTAAAAATACAATGTTTCCCTAGTAGATTGCATCCTCATTATACAATGTTTGTATTTATGTCTTGTAATTCTTCCTGATTTAATATTTACTTTTTAAAATATTGAACTATGATATTATAAATTTGCTTTCTCTGATATTAAAATAGTTACTTGACTCATCATTATTTTTATATATTTCTAACATCTAATTTTCAAGGTCATAGAATAGTTTAAGGATTTTTCAATACATAATTATATGATTATGACTCAGATTCTCCAGTTAGAATTTGTTTTCTAATTTTTTTTTTTTTTGGTACCAGGAATCAAACTCAGGACCTTACACTTGTCAGGCAGGTGCTTGTGCTGCTGAGTTATATCCCCAGCCCTCCAGTGAGTATTTTAAAATTTGTTTTATCATATATATATTCCTGTGTGTTATCTTTCCTCATTAACATGTTATTTTGGTACATCTCAAAGGTGATAAACATCAGTTCAGCTTCACTGAGCAATAAGTCAACATGCTTATCTTTAAGCAGAAATCAATAGTTGTTTGTATTTTGAACATTTGCATGCTGTGAATTACACAAATCTTTAGTGTACTGTTTGATGAGGTCTCTCAAACTATATGCTTGTGGGATCCAGTAGCAATTATATGAGGTAATTGAAGTTAAGGAACTTAGATGAGGCACTAGGTAGACTTCCAATGAGTTGGTTGTATATTTCATAGAAAAATGTCGTTTCTTTTCTGTCAGACTCTCAGGAACAATTTCATACCTTCAGTGTTTCTAATGGGTGATAAAGTGGTTCTCCTATTCCAAACCCTAGGGTAATATATCAAGTCTTGTGTGCTTTTTTATATATAGACAGTCCTTTCTATTAGATTTTTATATACTCTTCTAGCTTTGTTGTGTCATATCTTAACTATGGGTAACAAAACGCAGTAACTGTTATCTTTTGGAGACTAAGAAAACATATAAGTCTTCAAAGTCAGACTACCAATACAGTATTTACTTTGGGTGCAAAACAAACATCTCAAAATTTGAACAAATGACCATTTACTTTATTGGTGATTTGAAGGGTTGTTAAGTTGGCCTGGCTCAGTTCAGTAACTCATCTGCTGGTCTTGACGGTGCTTATACCTGCTATATAACATATTGCTGCATAGCTAAACTGCTGTTACTGGAGTTCAGTTGTCTACTGATTGAGATAATGATGGCGAATGGGCCACTTACCTTCATTATGTAGCAGGCAAGCTTAGCCTGAAAAGGGTGAAGACAGTTAAGAATACAGAAACAGAAAGAAATGTCAACATTCAATACTTTTCAGGACTCTGTTTACTAACTTTTCCATTGTTTTACTAACCACACCACATCACATAACTAAATTCAGAATCAGAATGGAAAAATATACATATGTAGGAACTTTTGAAATCAAAGGCGTTCACTGCAGCTACCTATCACACAAGGTTTAGATTACATGTATAACCAGAGCTCTGGTGTTTTCTCTCACTCTCTCTCTCTCTATCTCTATCTCTCTCTCTTTCATCTCTCTCTCTCTCTCTCTCTCTCTCTCTCTCTCTCTCTCTCTCTCTTTCTCCCCGTCTCTCCTTCCCTCCATTTCTTTCTCAGAAATGTAATTTGTGTGATCCATAGCATAATGTGAGAGAAGCCAAATTTTCATTGAATCCTTAAATTTGTTGTTTGCAAAACATCCAATGTTCAAAATGCTTGTTAATGTTTTAAAACAATTTTTCTCTTTTAATGTTGAAAAATAAAGATTACACAACTTTAACCATCAAATCAGTAAACAAAGAAAATTACCAAAAATGGATCATATTTTAAGTAAGAAATAGCAATGAGGCATTTTCATAAAGTGAAAAATTACTAGCTGCAAAAACTGTGTATATAATTTAACAGAAGAACGGAAGGAGCCAATATCCAGAATAATCTCTTTAAAATCCAAGCAGTGTGAATTTTGTATGTGTGTTGGGGGGGAGTAAGGACAAAGTTATAACTAGAGTCATATGGATTTTTAAAAATAGAATTCTATCTTAAACATAATTTATAGCATAAAAATTGTTTTTACCTGAGTTTTCTTCAAAATAAAACATGAATGGAGTATTTTCATTATGCTAAAAATTTCACTGAGTCCATCTTTATCAGTGAGTGTAGATTTCTAAAAACCTATTGCCTGATATTTTTCTTAGGCACTCATTTTTCTTCCAAAAGGTAAAAGACAAATTTGATTTTTTAAGAGCAGTATATAAACTTGATAGCTAAAAGTTAAGACCAGTAATCTTTAACAATCCCTTGATTCTGAGCAAAGGTTTTCTTTATGCAACGCAAGGTATAGAAAATGAGTTCATGTAACATTCCTTCTTTTTGTCCAGAATCTTCTTGTGCTAAAGCAAGATACAAATATTGTGACTGCAGGACTCAGTAGTTAAAGTGTCAGTAACAGTGCCTATCACAATAAGTAATACAACAGTATTTGACAAATTATAACAGTCGATATTTATTAAAGAGTTATTACATACGAGGTTTTTAATGCATGGGATTTTCTAAGTTATCTGCATACATTAATTGTTTTAACTAACAAAACAAACCTAGCATAGCTGTTTTCTCACCGATTGTAAAAGTGAGACACAGAAGCCTAAACATTTTGCCCAAATTTTCTGTATATAAGCAAATCGCCTTGTGATCTAACCTACCTACTTATATCAGGTCAGTATTTATATTCCTAACTCTGGCACTAAAGTAGTTTAATAGATTATCAATTTATTTTTTCAGGTGGAACAACAAACATCTGTTTAAATGAGCTTACCAAAAACCTCCTCCTTTTACTTATTCCTCTTCTCAATTAGGCCACTAACATATTTATCATAAATTTTGTTGCTTAACAGTTTCATCACAGGCAAATATTGATAACATTCTTTAGAATAAAAAATGTAGTTTAACAGCGTTTTATTTTAGATCTGACAATATAAGAGATGCAGTTGTAGAAGAGGCTCATCTTTAACTAGTGGTGAGAATTGGTCTGCAATCTTAATGTGACTATATATATGACCTCACATCTATAAACATGGTACTTTTCATCTTCACTGCTAAATTCATGCGATGACATTTTTTACTTGGTTACTAGATATCAGTTTTGAAATTTGGCAAGCTTTTCCTGACTTAGGGGTTTTGTATGTGCTACAGTTTTTGCCAGCTCTATGATAGTGTTAATTTTTAAGCCTCATCTTTTTTTTTTTTTTTTTTTTTTTTTTTTTTTGAGACAGGGTCTCACTTTGCAGTTCTGGCAAACTTTTAGTGCATGAGATTATAGTATTCATTCAGAGGCATTATACATATTTGAGTTTTATTTTTCAGACTTTTTTTTTTTTTTTTTTTG
>NW_004955403.1:35475110-35498604 GCF_000276665.1 Chinchilla lanigera | reverse complement strand
TTTTTTTGGTTTTTTTCCGGTACCGGGAACTGAACTCACGACCTTGCGCTTGCCAGGCAGGCGCTTTGCCGCTGAGCTAAATCCCCAGCCCCTAAGCCTCATCTTGATAATTGCCCTCACAAAGGGAATTTTCTGTAACCATTTATATATATCTAGCTCATCTATACTCTCTATATTATCCTCTGCTCTGGTAATTCATTTACTCCTTATGATTATATCCTTTTTTTTTTTTTTCTTGGTAATGGGAATCGAATTTGGAACCTTGCACTTGCCAGGCAGGGGCTTGTACCCCTGAGCTATATCCCCAGCCCTTGCAAATTATAATTGATAATTATTTAATTTACTTTACTTTTATCTTTCAGAAAAATATGCAATCTTTATGAAACCTAAAACTTCATCTAGTATATTAATTTTTATGTTCTCAGCACTGAACAATCTGCAGATACATTTGCAATTGAATTAATGAATTAATGGAAAAATGATAATGAAATGTGAAATATCTATCTCTATAGTTTAATAATGTGTTTCTTTTCAATTTTAACCAAAGAAAATGAATACTATAACTTGATTACCTATCATCAGAAAACTTTACTTTTTCATTTCACTAAGAATAAGGCTAAATGCAGGTTGAAAAATAGAATATGAGCTTAATGAGCGATACAAAAATGAGAATTTAGAAGCTTGATATTCAATTTGTTTCCAAATTTATTGTTTAATTAAATACAACTAAAAGTAAAACAAATCTGAAAGTAAATTGAAAAAGCACACACTAATTCAGCACATTTTCTATATTAAAATAGTAATAAATATTCACCATTGGTTTATGTTCCAATCGTAGATCCTTATTATAGAAGAAATATATATGGATGAGAGTCAAATCAATAATGAGATGATAAAAATCAGGCATTCATATATTTCGTTTGTCTGAAACAGGTTACCAAGATGACCCTATTTCTTTCATTAAATCAATGGAAATATATTATGGTATCCACCTCTCCTGGGTCTCTCTAAAGTTATCCCTTAAGAGATGGATTTGAGAATACGGACAAATTGTTAAGATAAAATACATAACTAACACCTGGTCCCTGCTTAAGTTTATCTCCTGTAAATCTTCTCAGTGATACCCAGAAATTAGTCATCATTATAATTTATAATCAAATATAGAAATAATTGTTAAAAGCTCTTATCATTTTTTCGTATTTCTTAAATTCTCTTTGTTTCAAAACTTCCCGTATTTGTTTTAAAGCTTCTGCATAAGAAATCAATTTGTAGGAATGAAATATATTTTGAAAAAATAACACTATTGAGTAGACCAAACTCACCAATAAAAGGATCAAACTATTTGTGCAATAAAGTCTAATTTCATAGTTATAATCCTATGAGAGGGAACAGACATAAATCGAATATAAACTACAGTAAACATTTATGCGAATCACACAATGAAGAAACTATTGTATAGTGACTGACATCAGAACTGAGGTTACTTGGGGGAGAAGACTGAGAGGAAGGAAGAGAGTATGTGAAGGTGAGTCACATGGTCCATATTTTGATAGAAGTGCTGGCAATTAGATTCATATGTGATATGTCAATAATACTGAAGCAAAGAAATAATTTGTAAAAGTTGAGTAAGCAAGACCCCTGTTCATTGCTTTCATTTTGGTAGGGTCTTGTTGTGTGACTTACTCCCCACCTTAAATGAAAATGTGCTGAGCAAAAGCCCCATCTGCACCATTCTGCATTTACTACCTTGGACATCTGTTCATCTTTTATTTCTACTTGGCCATGATTTTCATTATTTATCTCTGTTTTCCCAATGAATGAGTTCATTTCCTCCCTAGTAGCACTTAAAAGTATCCCAATTTGGAAGACAAATAATATGATCATATTAGAATTAATTAGCCATGAGAGGAATCAGAATCTCAGTTGGACTGATCGAAGTAGTCAGCTTCACAGGCTCCTCAGCAAACTTAATGCAATTTGCATAAGCATCTTATTGCCATTTTTCTAACTCCTAATCCCTAGTGCTAATTATCAGAAAATACCTCTTGAAAAATTATTTCACTCTTCTCCTGGCCAACCCTACATTTACATCTTGTAATGTATGTTCTCAAATCTTTATCCTATTGAATCAAAGTTTCCAAAATCAAAAATTGAGAAGTATTTACAAGAGACTGATTCCCAAGATAATAAATTCAATCAGTTAGGAAAGCTATTTAATATCTTTATCTAATATCTTGGTATTTCTTGCTCCCTTTTGTTTCTTGATTTCTGGTTAATGGCAAGGAAGATGAGAAAGTTCTGTTACTTTTCTCCACTCAACCCGGAAGGAAGGTAGTTTTCCTATTTTCAATATCTAACTTCCAAGGCCATCTTTGGTTATTACCATCAATTTTCTTTTTACATACTGATGAACCTGATTATAACAATGGTAACTGTGGATTGAGAAAAATTCAATAAACTAGTAGATAAAACACAGAGACCTTACACTGGTAACCCGTTAGCTAAGAAAGAACATAGATTTTGTTAAACAGAGCAGTCTCTGGCACATGTGGTAATTCCCTTACTGACTCCTTCAGCTCTTTTTTTCTATGCTATATTATTTATTTTACATTCAAAAATTAATTTTAGTAAAATATATCATGTGATAACTTATTCTTTAAAATTTATTTTAAATACTTAGATCTATAACATAACATAATACAAATTATTCCTCAAGCTTTGTAATGTATCAGTTAGACTGTCACAATGAATAATCAAAAATACTGCTACAATTAAAGGAACAAAGCAGGTCACTTTGTGTCATGCAACAAGATGATAAAGATAAAATATTTAGGAATGTGCTGGTGGCTCTGTCATATCCTAAGAGACTCAAGCTCCTTGTAATTCTTGGTATCTCTGTATTTGTGTCTGTACTTTGTCCTGACTTTTCTTTTAAAAAAAGGTGTCTGCTCTCTGGTGATTACATCCATGTATAAGCAGGAATAAATAGGACAGCACCAAAGTCTTTCTCCTATAAGATTTTTTTCATATATTCTCATAGGAAAAACTTACTGTCACGCTTCCTCCTTCATTACAACAAATACGAAGACATGACATTGACATCTTGTCATGAGAAGAATGTTGGATTTTTAAACTTGTAAATAACAGTAACAGGAATGAAAAATGCTGTGCATGGTTTTTATGAACAATTCACAGCCCCTTCCTAACCATAGATCTTTATAACCACCTTTTCTGCTAGCCATGCAGTTTTAGATTAAATGCCACTTTCTCACAGAGGCTTTCTGTGTGATTATTTCCCATGTGCCATTCTGTATCATTTTTTACTTTACCATGTCCCTAAGAGACTGACCTTTGTGGAATGTCACAATTGGATTTGGGACCTCTGACTTTTGGTCAATGAGAAGTTTGGGAGAATGACAAAAAGCTGCTCTTGGGTTATTCATCTCCCATCTCCTTCCCTAGCTATTTTAAGATTGTCTCTCTCTCATCTGCCATGTGCCTTCTGTAGTTAATTTATTGGAAGTTCTCTAATTATTCCTTCCACAGGATTTCTTGGGCATAATGGTAATAATGGCTTCTCAGCTGTTTGTCCCAAACAATTTACCCTATTTATTTTTTTTTTTTTGCTATATCTGCTCATATCTTTCTTTACAAGTAGCACTTCTGTTTAATTTTTCTCAATTGTCCTACTTAAATGAGCCTTTTATTTTTGTCAGCATTGCCACTAGCACACTTTTTGAACTACTAAATCTAAAGTAGATCACAAGTAGCTTTGAGCCTCATCACCCTATATTTTAAAGTACTTATACTATCTGAAATTATCTGATTATGCATACCAACTTTACTTCTTTGGGTACAATGCAAATTCTTTGGGAGGAGGTAACATGTCAACTTTATTCTAGTGTCCAGGATTCCAGCTATCATATAATATTTGTTCAAAACATGTGAATACATAGCAAGTGCGACATTCCTATTTGCTGATTCAAAATTGCCTGGAGACCCTTTTTCAATAACCTGAGGTTCCGCAAACCCTCAGATCACCATCACATCCACTGTAGGTTAAGTAAGACACCTCTGTATACTCACTGTGTGTGATGTCGAAATCTCCCATTTTCCTGGTTTTTTAAACTCCTTATTCTGATTTGCACTTAAATTTTTATTTGCATGAGATTTCCTTCCTTTGATCTTTTCTGCAGTCAGATTGAATTATCTTTGCCTTATAAGTTATCACTAAGCATTCTTTTAGAATCAAAATTAAGCCATGCATCAGTGATGTGATGGCTGCTGAAAAATGGCACCAAGGATGCTTGCACTATTATTTCTTAATTGTGGACATATAGACACAATTTTCCTCAGTATATCTATCCTCACAGATTATTACATAGGTCGTATTTCCCGATAACCATATTGGGAACTGTTTTCTCACATATTTAAGAGTAATTAAATATTTCACCTTGCTTTTAGAAATATTTCATCATGTTTTTAGAAATATTTATTTTCTGCTCAGAATATTTCAACCACCATTTTTCACTGAAATGCTCATGCTGAGAAGGAAGATGCACAGGTCCCATAGAGTAAATATTAACGCAGGCAGATATCCAAGTTAGGATTGCATCTGATTATCTGTTGGGGAAAGCATGAAGATGTAATCTGATGTAGTTAAGCCTTTTAGGTTTTTTCACTGCTGTTTACGTCAGATGGAAGATGATTTGTCTATCTATTTAATATTGTATGTTCATATTTATACCTCATAGTTTAGATGGAAATTTGCCCAACCTATTAATAAAATGTGAACATGGAACGATATCTTGAAATTTATATCCCACATATACTTCAAGTGGAAATGTATATAAAATATTCTACACACACACACGCGCACACACACACACACACACACACACACTGTCCTGGAAGCTATTGTATAGTATTTGGAATTTTTGCTAGCATATCCTAAGTAAAAGCACAAAAACAATCAGGATTAGAGAGGTCAAGTTCAGGTCAAACATTGGAAAAATAGGTAAGAAATGTTATATGAGTAATACTGCATTGTACAAATAGTTAGAAAAGAATATTTTTAAAATTCTCATACAAAAGGTAATAAATGTCTGAAGTAATAGATATGCTAAATTCCCCCGTTTTATCACTATATAGTGTACACATATATTGAAACATCCCCTCTTCTTCAAGACCATTACAAACGTGTTTGTTAAAAAGGAAAGAAAATAAAATATAAATATATGCTTACATTCAAAAAATGATGAATATTGAAGAGAGTATCAAATAATCCCAAAATAACATTTAAAATGATAAACAGCTTCTGAGATAGGATAGAAAGGGAATTTTGAGAGTTAATAAAATATTAATTGGTCTGGCCAGTCTGTGATCAGTAGCTTCCCTGTTTGATATGCCTGATTCCTTTTATTTTTTTTTTTTAATTTATTTTTTTGGTTGGCCCTATGTTGATTCTGTTTAAGGCCTTTCTTCTCCATAATTGTACTTGTTGCTTTCAAGGGAGGAATCACTTCCCCAAAGGTAAGCAGAGGATAGAGGTGCTGGCCTGCTCACCTCCTGCTACAGTGCCCCTTCCAGGGAGTCATTCTCTGACTTTTGTCCCACTATAATTTCAAAAGAAACAGTTGAAAATAATATGAGGAGAATATCTTAAAAAGGAATTTGAAGATGTTGAAAGTGAAATACAAGCAATGGTATGATGCTGGAAAATTCAATTTAGAATTAGATGCCTCTTCAGTATATTTAAAACTTAAACAGATATTATATTTGAAATGCATGATTACTTTTAAGATATTAACAAATTAATTCAGTTTAAATTGAAAATTAGCTTTCTCTCTAGATATATATATTTACATTTATCTTGCCTTTTAATTGTTCATTTCCTTTGCTGTGTTTTGTTAGTTCCATGAGTCTATAAATTGAAAGTATATGTAATTCCATGGTTCATTCAGCTTATAACATATAACTTCATAACAGACCATTTGCAGTGCTACTGATCCATTAAAGCCAATCTTATATTTTCTGTAAATGGGGAAGCTCATCATTTCTCCCTCCTTTCCAATTCACTTTAAGACACTGAAATTTACAAATGTTTGTGTTGTGTATGCGTGCAAAAGAGAGGATGTTTATGTAATCAGCAGCATGTTGCTTATTGCATTCACTGTATGTTATGGGAAGTATTAATGCAGAGTTCAGGAAAGAGGAAAATGCAGTATTCATATATTCAGGGGCCACTGCAAGCCTTAAATCAGTGAAGAAGTAGGAACCAAGAGATACCGTAGATTAGCACTATCAGGAAGTAAGTCAATGACTCCCTGCAGGAAAGCTATCAAGACAAATAAAATGCACAGTAGGATGTTTCTTTGTTAAATTCTCAGAACATGGAAATTCTTACTTTATTAAGTAATGGAGGAATTTAAAGAATGTTACAAAATATTTCTTTCAACATAGTGTTTGACAATGTAGTGTTTGACACGTGGAAATTTTTATAATACCATAATAGGGAAATTTATACAAAATTATGCATTATTTACAAAATATAGTGTACATACATTGTTATTTTTAAAGCAATCAACTTTACAAAACAATATATGACAGGCAAAAAAAAACAAGGAAAATTAGTTCATTACCCAAATAAACTTTTACTTCATATTTTAGGAAATAGATCTTCTGCTTTACATCCTACAGAGTTTCTCTGCAAAGCATGAGAGGGGTATTTTCATTTTTGGAAGCATACATTGGTAAGCAATAAGGCTGACAACAGGTGAAATTGAAGCTACTGAGCCATAGATCTATTATAGCTAGTATAATACAGCTATAACCTCTTACTTTCCAGGCCAATTTTCCCAAGTCCCATGTACCCCTACTGAGGCTTATCTATGGGGTTTTTAAGTGAAGAGAAAGATTCCATGCAGTGACATAGAGCAGAAAGTCAACTTGCTTCTTCTCTTGTACCACAATACTAGGAAGATTTCACATTCCCATTTTCTTGCTCAACCTCAAGCACCCAGTATGGAGGTTATATTTACTTCTTTTGGGAAATTGCTCAGGAAGAAGAATTAAGCCTTTGAGTTTAATAGTCCAGATACTAGCTATATGTAGGTATCAACAGGCACTGCAAAAATAAAAAGTGAAAAACAACTCTGAAAAAAGAGTTGCATCTATGTTCAAGGTTGAGAGTATGTCTATTCCCTTTCATCTTTCAAGCTGGGAGAGCTAGTTTTCAAATTATTGCTCAGTTCAGGGTTGTCCATTGTATGAGTAGATGTTATATTCGGAGACAGTGAGATAAACAGCATCGGAAAAAATGGTGTATTCCCTTAGAACCTTATAATAGCTCATGTTTCTAATGAGTATGATGGGTTAGAAACCCTTTAAAGTCTGTAAATGTCTGAGCAGTGGAAAGGCAGTACAGAATAACAGAAAAAACCTGGAATTTGGAGTCAAATTGTCTGGGTGTGTAACTCAATGCTACTAATTACTCACTTGCCATCTACGGTTGGTTATTTTCTGCTTTCTATTTACCTTGGTCCCTGCTCACTAGGAACTGGATGTAATATTAATTTTACCAGAGACAAAATTATTTTCCTGTGTTTATTTTGTATCCTGCTACTTTGCTGAATTTTTTATTATTTCTAGGAGATGTTCAGCAGTGTCTTTCCAGTGGATATTTAAATTTCTTTTATTTGTATTTAAAGTTTTTGACATGAATCTTCCCTTGTATTAGTACTGTTAGGAATGCATAATAAATACATTCTTCATGGGAAATTAGTACATATGCATATGACATTTGAACCTTTATATACACATGGTCCTTTGTCCTCACAACCTTGCCAGCATTTGTTGTTTTGAGTTCTTAAAAATAGCTATTCTTTTTGAAGTGAGGTAGAATCTCAGTGTTGTTTTGATTTGTATTTATCTAATGACAAAAGATGGTGAACATGTTTTCATGTACCTACTGATGATTTGTACTTCAAGAAGTATCTATTCATTTCAATTAACTATTTTTTTGATTAGTTTTTATGTTTGGGTCTAATATTATTGAGTTCTTTACACAATCTCAGTAGTTATTAGTCCTCTGGCTTAGCATCATGTGATATTTTTTTCCTTTTCTTAGATTGTCTCATTCTGTTAGTTGTCTTCTTTGTTATTGCAGAAACTTTTTAACTTGATATAACCCCATTAATAATTGCTTATTGGTGTTATTTGCTATGCAGCTTTCAGAAAGCCCTCCCTTAGCCTGTCTCTTCAAAAGTTTTATCTATTTTATCATACATAAGATCCAGCACTGTTCACATGTAGGACCCTTGTGGGGGCTTTGGATCACAAAGGCTTTGACCTTATTCTGGCTTAGTTCATTTATGGAATCAGAGATTCCTGGGTTAGGGAGAAGGAGCTTTGTTGTAAAAATGCGCTCTCACTTTGCTTCCTGGCTGCCAAGTGGAGAGCAGCTTTGCTCTGGTGCATGGTCTCCGCCAGGATGTCCCACCTCACCCTAGGCCTTAAAGCATTGGTGCCAATTGACCACAGAACTGTGACCTAAAATGAATCTTTCCTCTTTTTAAATTGTATTTTTGTCACAGTGACAGAAAGCTAACAAACACAATCTTAAAAGAAGGTTGAAAATATGAAAAAGCACTGTAGAGGAAAAGAAAGTATACACTACCTATATTTGTCAGGAAGACATAGGAAATATTAATAATCATAAAGTTGCCTATCAGGGAGATTAGAAATAACAAAAAAGGTGAAATAGATTTGAGGTTGTGTAATCAAACTTCAGACAGTGTTTTTGTAAATATACTGTTAAGTGAGTTAAGAACAGTTGGGGGAGAGGGATTCAGGAGGATGTTTTATTCTCTAAATCAAAGGAGCCGAACAATTTCACATATTGAAAAATCAATGGAGTAGACAAAGATTGAAGGTGGAATGTGAGAGGTGTAAAAGGAAGGCATGTGATATATAGCTGCACTTTTGATTACAGAAGCATCAACAAGTCTGTGCATGCCTAGGAGTATGATATATATTCCATGGGGGACAGAGACAGATGGTTTTGGGGAAATCAGTGCTAGATTCCTATCTTCCACTTGTAATCATTCCTAAATTTGATCTGCCTGAGTAATCTCCTCATGACTTTTTTGTAATAATTCTCCTCATATTTCCCATATTTGTGTTCCAGGGATATATATAGGTCCTAGTAAAAAGACATTTTTCAGTGTTCATATGGTTATTATGATTGACTTACAAATTATTCTGCAATCAGAAATTTTCCAACTCTTTACATTTAAGAAATTATAGTATTAGCAAATATAATTATCATCTGGCACATCTTTTATAGTAAATGGAATAACATATCCAACAGTATATCCAAAATAATAATGGAACTGATAATGAAGTGAATTGTTGTATCATGTAAATTAATTAATTTGTTCCAAAGATCTATTCACCTTATTTAATTGTAACTTAAATTAAATTAAAAATTAAATTTCTCAACATATATTTTCTTCATATTTCATTTTTAGGTAAAGGTATTAATTTGTGGAAATAATAAACTCTGTGATAAATTTGGTCCCAAAGAAAACTTCACATACAGAAACCTGTGGAAATTTATAAATTTTAAACTAAAAATTGTTGCTTAATTTTAAATGTATGCTGTATATGAATACAACCTCAATGTGATATTTTGAGAATAAAATACATTACTGTAAAGTAAGCTTCTTTTGGAACAAAGTAGCACAAATATGAAGTTATGATGATACAAATGAAACTTTCAACTTTATATTCACAAGAAGGGATTTGATAATTGTTTTATTTTTTGTTTTGTTAAACATGACTTAAGGACAGACAAAACATTTATTTTAAATTTTCAATATTTGCAATATATTAAAAAGTATTTCCCACAGTTTACTTGTACTGAAAGTTTTTTTCATATACACTTCATATGTGTGAAGGGATATAATTATCAAAATTATGTCATGAGATACTCTAAATAACCTTTAGAAAACTATTGATATGAAGAAATATTACTAAAGTTGTTGAACTTCAAAAAGAGATCAAACTTCTTCATGGAAAACCTAAAAGAATAAGGTTGAATAAGTGCAAGCTAAACTGTGATAGAAGATGAGAAAGGATAATTTAAAAAATCTTTGTCTTAAGCTTATAACTATTTCAATGAGATCAGTATCTGGAAATAGAGGGAAGCTGCAATGTTAGTCACAATTTTTAATGGATTTTTTATTTTATTTGTAAGAATCAAATAAAAGGAAAGTGACCACGGTTGGAAAGATTTAATGACTATTAAGCATGGTTAAGAGATGACTAAGGTTTGGGAGAACTGAAGGTGTGATTCTGTGTAGACCACTTCCAAACATGGGAGAAGCTCTAGGTTCAATCCTTATCAGGAGAGATGAGAGAAAGAGGTGGGGTGGGGGAGAGACAGAAGACAGACAGACAGACAGAGAGATTACTGAGGTTCAAAGACTCAGATGAACAATATCCTCCCCCTCTTTCATACAACGCCTCTTCAATAGAACACTATTCATGAGAATTTCTCAAAATCTACTGCCTACTACAGGAAACAGCTAGGGATAATAAGTACACCTACATGTAAAGATGGCTAAATGGTTTTGGTACAAGATGGATTACGTACCAGTGTGATATGAGTGATGAAAGATTATAAACTGATTGTGTCTCCACAAATATCATTAATGAAGGTGTGAATACTTGAGCTATAAGCACCTTACAGCAATGTTTTAGTCACTTTCTTCCACTGAAACAAAAATACCTGACACCCAAAAAACTGAAAGGAGCAGCGGTTTATTTTCAGTTTAAGGTTTTAATCCAGGCTCCCCTGACCCCAAGACAGATGTGACACAAAGAACGAGTTTGGGCAGAGGGAAGGTGCTCACACTCCTGGTCAGGAAGGAGCCTGGGAGGGAGATGTTCAGGGTCACATCCCCAGGGAACTTCCACTTCCAATCAGACCCGTCTTCCCAGAAACCCATCACCTGTATTACCCCATGATTCAAGATAGAAACCATAACAAGCAAACTTGGAAAACTGATTTTTTTCTGAAAACATCAAAGAGAAAAACACCGGTCTGGGGATTTAGCTCAGCGGCAAAAGCGCCTGCCTGGCAAGCGCAAGGTCGTGAGTTCGGTTCCCGGTACCGGAGAAAAAAACCAAAAAAAAAAAAAAAAAAAAAAAAAGAGAAAAACACCTTCCCAGTCATGATGGACTGACATCACTTGTTCAAGTCAATAAAACAAGGAGAATTAAACAAGGGAAAGAACAGTGACACTCTGAGCACTTATGATGTGTCAAATGCTAGGAAAAATGTTTAATGTCGTTTTATTCAATTCAAAATTAAACTTAGGTATACATGTTAGGGTTGGTCCCGTTTTAAAAATAAGGTAATAAATTTCAAAATGGTTTACTAAAAGAAATACTGCTGTTTAAATTCTATAAAACAATACTGAGTCTCAATCTAAGACTTTCTGCTAGCATAATCATCATAATAATACCTATAAGAGCAGTTAAAACAAAACACATCAGAACAAACTCCTTTTAAGTCAGGAGCTGTACAACACTGGATGAAAACAGGGTCTGCTTGAATTATGGTGGACAATATTCCTTCATGCCCTGTAATCTGGGATGCAGAGCAGGCAGCTATTCACTCTTTGAAGCTCCACTGAGCGTGACACCTTTTAGAATTTATACTCAAATATTCAGAATATAAATTAAATATTTTAGATTTATGAAGATAAAGATAAATTTTCTCTGCTTGATTTTTAGAAATACACTGCATTATTTTAGTTTCTATCAAAGAAACATAAACAAGACATTGATATTAAATCTACAAAGTCCCACTCTTAATTGGAATAATAACTTGCTTATTTAATTTATATCTCTGAAAAACTATAATTGATACATAAAACCATTAAAATGTATCTGTGGAATACAGAAAAGTGAAATCTTTCTAATTTTAAAAGTGAAATATATCTCATTGAGTTTTTTTCTTGTTAACAGACTTGATAACAAGTATAGTATTTTATTAACTCCACAGATGTGTACAAAGTAAAGCCAGTAATTAAAATGTTCATTCACAGAACCTACTTAATTATATACAGTTCCGGCTGTCAAAATTAACACTCATTAAACTGCAAACAATGCATATGAGTATTGTAGCAGGATACATAACAATGACTCAAAAGCTATCATGGGATTATATCATCATATTTAGACAATTTTAGATAAAATTTAGAGAGGAGGATAATTCTGGTGATATATTTTGCATGTTATTCTTGTCTGAAGGGAACTGCTTTCACAAAACAGTTCCTCCAATTGCAGATACGTTTTGGATGATTTTTTAGAGTGTAACAGTTAAACTGGATGGTTGGCTTGATTGGTTTGTGAACTGCCCAGCAATTAGTAAGGAATACTTCTGGGTGTGTCCTGAGTTTCAGAAGTGTGGCCTTGCATTCTATATCTGGTTCCTGGTCCTGTCCTATTTGGTGGTGTTCCCCTGCTCTGTTTCCTAGCGGCTATAATGTGAACAGTTTTGCTTTACCATGCCTTTCTCCTCTGACGTTTCTTCCTTGGAGTCAGCCAACTAAACATGAACCAAAATAAATCTGCCAACCATGGACTGAACACTGGGAAACCATGAGCCAAAAGAAACTTCTCCTTAAAATTCTGGGTGTGAAACATTTTTGTCCAGCAGTGACAAAATTGACTAATGCATATAGCAAGAGCAATGCATTTGCTAAAGCAATGTGATGATTTGTGTCCAGATGTCCCCTAAAGCCTCATACAGTCATAGGGCTTTTGTGTCTAGATTCAGGTGTGTTTGAATCTAGAGAGTACGATGCTGAGATTAATGGTGTGTGATCAGTTCACTGATTGGTTAGGCACTGCCCTAATCCTAACAGCCTAAACTGAGTATAAAAGGGACAGAAAAACATTAGTAAGAGCAGTTGTTGATTTTGCTGTTTTGGGCTCTTCATGAACTGTTTTCCTCTGCAAAGCCACCCTGACTTGGAGCCAGCTGATTATGTACTGAAACCCTACAAACTGTTAGCTAGATAAACCCTTCCTCCCTTTTGGGTGTTAGCTATTTTGTCTCAGTAACTAGAGAAAGGTAACTGAGACAAGTAACAGTATTTAAGATCTTGTAATGTTATTAGACTTGTAAAACAAAGAAACAAATCTGAATTTTTTTTCCTATGCAAAATGTGTTATTGTATGTTAAAAAAGAAACAAGAGAATAACTATATAAGATGAAGAAAACATAGTATGTATTTTCCTAATAATATCTGATATTTTTCCTTCTATTAGCTACTGCATAGTGAGTTTTTTCCCCAACATTATTTTTTATCTAGGTCAAATACTCCTGATGCAACTATACTTAATATTTTAAGATTACCTAAACATATTTGCTTGGGTCTCCATGGTAAAATGTATATAATTTGATATGGCAGTGCAAGGTGCATATCGAATTAATGAAGTGACAAATATGTTACATGGGTACCTCTTCTCCTTTATGAATACTGAGGTTGTATGATTATTATGGTTTATATCTGGATGTCCCTAAAGACACAGGCTGTCAGAGGTGGGGCTTATGGGAAATGACTATGTAATGGAGGGCGGTGCTATATTCTTCGGTGGATTAGTCCACTGATGACTTTACAGCTAAATGTGCTATTAGGAGGTGAGGCCTTGTTGGAAGTGGCAGGTCACTGAGCATAATCTGGAGCCTGGTCTCATGAAAAGGAATGATTATTTCCATTAGATCTGTGTATTACACACCACCCCCCGGCTCCTCCTTTGGGTGACTTCTTCCTATCTGCTATAAGGTGAGCAGCTTCCTCTGCCCAGGCCACTCCACTCCTCTGCCTACCATGAAAACACTGAAACTTCTCAAATGTGAGCCAAAGTGAACCTCTTCTCCTTTAAGTTGAAGGTATTGAGTACTGTGTCCCAGCAATGAGAAAATGACCAGGACAGTGATGTACTACAGCAGGTGAAGCTCTATATTCTCCAGTAAACTATTCAATAAAAAGCATTTCAAAACGAAATTTGACATGTACACATGAGCCAAAAAGCCACTAACAGTAAAGAATGATTCTTGTATTTTTGGAGCTATTACTAAAATATATTCATTACATATTAAATTTCATAGCATGAGAAAAACCTTGCTAACATATACTTATAATTCCAATTGAAAATGAATTGCTCCCAGATGGTCTGAGAACCTCTTTTGCACATTAAAATAAGAAAAGAAAATTATTATTTCTCTCATACTTATGTACTATGCATATTTCAAAGCTTTTATTTACTAAAATAATAGTTCAATATGTAAGCCAACTATTCTTAAAATTTTTTTCCAGTTTTTGTTTTTATTAGTACATATCTGCTGTACATAATTATTAAATTTCTCATGGGGAGTTTGTTCATGTACATAACATGTCCTTGATTGATTTTTGCATCCACTTCTCCTTGCCTTGCCCTCCTCTCCTTCCTCCCTCCCTGCATCTCTTGGTCCTGTTCACTTTGTAAACTATTTATCCTCCTTTTTCCTATTATCTGTCTTTCATTAAAACTTTAATTCAAATTCTTCAGAAACATCAACTTTTAGGGTAAGTGACTTTTGCTTCAATCATAGTGAATTTATATAAAGTCATTTCTTGTATTATTACCTTTATATAATGGGAAGAGTAATTATCATTTAATGATGGTTAGGGGCATATAAAATTAGCATAAAGTAAGTGGTATATAATAAAGTATAAGCGAGGCCCTGTATAGCAAATGGCAGTATAAGGCATATATAAAAATATCTGAAAAAATATTCATCAAGAAGGCAACACTTTTGAGTTCCCTTTAAAAATATTATTTATCTAAATTAAAAGTTTTAATATTTACCATTTTTGTAATTAAGGATTATAATTTTTCAAAACAAATCAATTTATTTAAATAAAACTGTCAAAGGTTAACATCATTAAATGTTAACAAAATATTATCATGGGATAGATAAATAATTTCCAAAGCGAAACAAAAAATGATAAAACAGTGACATTGTCTTTACTTTCTAGTTTAATAATGCACCACTGACCCTCCAAGTCTCCTTCTTTGTCTCTTAAAAATTTCATAAAATTCTTTACTTAGAAACAGTTTTTATCAAGCTTAATCCCAAATCAGGCAGAGAATAAATTACCAATGCATCTCTTAGGAATAAATAAATTAATTAAATAATGCATTCTGGTACACATTTGTTTAAAACTTTCTCTTATAAGGTATTTGAATGTAACTTTCCATTCTTTGGTTTCTTAAATCGTATTATTCTAATTTAACATTCAATATCAATGATACAAAGGCAAAATGATGCTTTATTGTCCTTAGTTTTTTTTTTTGTTTGTTCGTTTTTGTTTTTTTTTTTTTTCCTCCTCTACCAGGAACCGAACTCACGACCTTGCGCTTGCCAGGCAGGCGCTTTGCCACTAAGCTAAATCCCCAGCCCCCACTGTCCTTTATTTTACAGAATATTTAAACCTTCTGTTAAAATTTTTCCTAACTGTTGGAAAAACTGAGCTGAGCAGGCACAAAATAATTACCTGTTGATTGGTAGTTATTTAGCATGGAAAATTTTGTTGCGTTAAATATACTTCCTCTTCACACTCTCAAATACCAGGTGTCACTTGTAGTTTAAGGATAAAGATATTTTTACTGCTTAACCCTGAGATCAATGATCAACTACAAAGGAAATTTTTACACATTTAAATATATTTCAAACTTCTGTATTACATTATAATTATACAATTAAGCACCTTATGAAGCTCATTCTTAGATTCATGTTAAAGTGGACACTGGAAATGAACTAAAAGATCATCTCCTGTTAACCTTCCATGTTTCTTTCGAAAATAAGACCTTAGCAGAAGTTGACACTTTTCCACATACATTTATAAAGACTTAAGAGATTGTTCCAGATGGAAGTCAAATGTAGTAGATTTTTAAAGAGTTTGAATATTACTTTTCTGTGTAAAACATATATTCTAGGGAGTTGTTTTATTTTCCATGCTTTTGATTATACTCACTCAAGGAACATGCACATGCAGATGCTTGCTTAGTGACTTTTTACTTCTATTAGAAATGTAATTCATGATGAATAAGCCCAGCACAATTTTATTTAAAACTAAATTTACTATTTTGAGCACAGTGAGTAGTGACTACAAAATTATAATTGCATTATATTAAACCAGAAAGTGACAGTCCTCAGTGTTCAGTTTTCAGTGCACATATACACTAAATACAAACCTGATACTCCCCAAGGTAGGAGTGCTTTATGATTCCACCTGACACCTGCACATGAGCATATACAGATTGCAGCAATGTGGTGAGGGAGCAAATAAATACATGTCCTTGTCATTTCTATCTTTCCATGGGAGAGTGAAAATTTAACCTGAGAGTGTTATTATCAGTTTTTATTTGTTTCTAAAATATAACAACCATCCATACCCTGGTAATACACATGACAGTTCCTTATTACCACAATATCACTGGCATGGACAATTCTGTAAGCCATTCATCTGTCTCATAAAATTTTAATTAAAATGCCATACTTTATTTTAATACATGCAGTGAGAATATTTCTAAGTCAATTTTATCTTCAAAAATAATTATTGACTTTAAGTTGTTATTGCAAAGTTATGTGTACCTTAAAACTTAGTATAACACATAAGACAGCACTGTGTGTACATGCATCTTAATAGGCTGAGAATTTAGGAAACACTCACTGACAGATACATTGAAGTTTGTAAGACTGTTCTTATGAGCATTCATTCTGACACTCATTTAGTCTCTTTTACTCAAAAAGAAATTCTGGAATTGAATATTGTGCTTACTTAAATAAAAGTATATTAAGAGATATAATGGCAGACATGAACAGACAGAAGAATAAGCAAATTTGAAGGTAAGACAATGGGGAATTAATCTAAAAACAGAAGAAAAGTGAACAGAGCTCTAAGAGACCTGTAAGACACCATCAAGTATATCAACATGAACACTTTAGGGGTTCCAGAAGAGAAAAAGAGAGAGAAATTTGAAGAGAAAATATTTGAAAATGTAATGCCTTAAAGATCCCCAAATTTGATAAAGTATATGAATATAAACCTGGATAAATTCAGTGACCCCAACAAGATAAACTCAAAGAGACTCATACATAACTGATTTGTAATCCAATTTTCAAAAGGAAATACATAGAATCATGAAAGCAGTGACAAAAATGTAACTTGTCACATGCAAAAGATTAGTCTCAAGATTGTGAGCAGATTTCTCATTGGAGGCATTGGCTGCCAGAAGGCACTAAGTCAATTTATTCAAATTTGTGAACAAAAAATATCTCCTGTCAACCAAGAATCTTATGCTATCAACGCTGTCTTTCAAACTGAAAGATAAGTTAAGATGTTCTCAGATATAAAAGGATTTTAATGCTAGATTTAGCTTGGAGAAAATCACTTAAGAAGTCCTTCAGAATGAAAAAAGTAGACATTAACTAAAAAGTATACAAGGAAATATATATCTCAACAATGATGAATACATCGATCATTACTGGAGAATGAATTATAACTCAACTTTTGCCTTCTCTATTTTTGAGATACTGACATATGTTCACAAGTTATAGGTTCATGTTCTGGGACCCAAGTGTATAAAAATGTAATTTTGAGATCTGGCCATGTGGTGCTTAGTGGTAAGCCCAGTCCTCAGGAGGCACAGATAGAAAGGTCAGGAATTCAAGGCCCTGGGTTACAGAGTGAGTTCAAATCCATCCTGGAGTATATCATGAGATCCTTTCCAGCCAAAAAACTACCTACCTACCTAAATAAATAAATAAATAATTTTTGATAACAACAGTGAAAACAGCTTTAAATGAAGTTGTAAACAAGCAGAGTTTTTGTATTTTATCGAACTTATTTTGGATAAATTAAAATTACTTTTATAGCTTTATAATATTAAATATACTCTCCATGGTAACTATAACTAAAAGAGCTAGAGTAAATATAAGAGATATGAGGAAGAAATTTAAACGTTTCATTACATAACAAATCCACTAAGCTCAAAGGAAATCAATAATACAGAAAAGGGAACAAAAAAATTTATACAGTATTTAAACAAGAAAACCAGGAGAAAAATTCTTCCCCACATTTATTTAAAATGTAACTGGATTAATTTCAATTTAATTGTCAAATAAGCAGAACAGATAAATTACACAATCCAAATATATCCTGTCTACAAGGGCCATAATTTAGATTCAAAGACAAATAAATTCAAAATGATAGAGCAGAAAGACATCTTATGAAAACAATAACCAAAAGATAGCACAATGCCCACACTAGTATGAGAAAAAATGACTTTTAAATCGAAAATATGAGACAAATTTTATTCTGAAAAAGATAGGCACTCTGTAGACGTATAACACACTAGAAAAGTGTCATAGTACGTGACAGTGGCATAGAGGATGGATGGTACAAGTTTAATCACTGAGAGTCCACAGGGGCTTTCCAACACAAGAGTGCCTGACATTAGGGAAACTCCCTAGAGAACCCTGGATGCGGATAACTCTCTGTTTTTTTGTTAAGGTTTGTTCTGGGTGTATCCCCAGTCTCATGTGGTCATGGGGGCAGGCTTTTCAGAGACAGATGAATCTAGAGTTTGTGATTGATTCATAGTCCAATGCTGGGCTTCTGGGTGTGAGTTCTACAGTTGCTTTAGGATAGGTAGCCTGCATACAATATAATGGACAGAAAGGTGTTTGTCTTTCCCTTTCTATGTTATTTCTTTTGCTGTCTTCTGCTGCCATGAACTGTTGCCCCTGTGCCATGTGCCACCATGCCTTGGAGCCAGCCAATGATGGCCTAAAACCTCTACAACCTGTGAGCTAAATAAACCTTTCAGCAGGATCCCCATGAGTTTAAGGGAGGAAAAAAAAATGGCAAAGAAGTAATTTAGATTGCCCAGAACAAAGTGTCTGTAGTCTGGAAAACAAGTTTGGAGAGGAAAGCGAGTGGAGAGCACAAGGGAAACATGAAGGGACAGAGGACAAGAAAATAGGGATTGATTTCTACAGAAGGAATAGCTCGCCGCTGCAGAATAGAGACTGACTCTACATCACCACGGAGAGCGGCTGTGTAAAGCAACAGGGGGGAGGCAGTGAAATCACTTCTCTGCTCGCAGAGAAATGGAGATCTGACCTTAACCGGGAGAATCTTATGCAGTTGGAGGCAGCAGTGAGAACGGGAGACTTTGTTTCCTGAGTGATCCCCCAGAGTCAACGGTTGGTGAGTGACAGTGCACTGGTGCCACAGGACACAGTCATACAGAGTAGAAACAGGCTGGGGGGGGGGGTGGTGCCGTTTTATTTAAAAGGTCTCTGCCTCCAACTTTGGCTGCAGGACAGTCCCATGATCACTTCACTGCCAAGTTCCCAAAGTGCAATGGAGGAAGGGCCACCCAGTCACAGTAGACTGCCGGCTGTTAGACAGCACATGTGGGGTGGATTCTTCTAAGAGTTGGGGGCTGGGATCACCCAGCCTCCACTCCAGAGGTGACCAAAAGCCAGTTTTCATCCTAGCTAAAAAGGACTGGAAGCACACAGTGGCAACTTGTTCTCACCATTAACAGACCTGAATATGCAGCACAGCTCTGGACATGGACTGCCCTTGGTCTACCTGGATGAACAGAGTCACGACCTGCCTGGAGTTCTACTCCTTAACTTGAACCTGAGGAACAGCCAGGAACCTGAAACAAGTTAAAAAACTTAAACAAATTTTTATGTGACTGTATTATTTTCTCATTTTTTATTATTTTACTTTTTAGAATTTTTGATTTCTTATTTTTTCTTTGATTTTTATGCTTTGCTAATTTCCTCATTCTATACATTGACCACATGTACATTACACACTGTATTCCACTGTTTCATACAATTGTATTTTAAGAGCATGACTGTGTATCTGTGCTTTGCCTATGCTATTTTTTTTTTCTTTTTTTCCTCCCAATATAGTGTTCGGAGGGTAAGGGAATGAACCCTGTTCATTTATATTTCTTCGTACTTTTGTCTATGCCTTCTTGGCTGACTTCTTCCCCATGATATTTTTGTCATTCTCAATCTTACTTTTCTCCTTTCTCACTTTTCAATTGACTCCCTAACCTAGTTACTTTTCTCTCATTGTTGGGAAAAGATATCTGACACCCAAAATTAAGGAAGGAAAGGTTTATTCAGCTCACTGTTTGTGGAGGTTTCAGTCCATACTCGGCTGGCTCCAAGGCAGAGTGGCACATGGCAGAGGGCAAAGTTCATGGCAGTGGTAGATAGCAGGGGCAACAAGAGCAAAAGGGAGGAGTGTTAGCAAGCAGCCTCTTTTTCTCCCTTATATATGCAAACTACCCACTCCAGGGTGGTGGTAGCACTCACACCCATGAATCAATCACTGTAAAAGTCTGCCCCATGACTTCATGAGGCTTTGGGGGAACATCCAGACAAAAGCCGTAACATTCCTTAAACTTTTTCTCTTAATATTTATATCAAACATAGAACCTTTTTCCATCCTCATTTCTCATTACCAAATTTTGTACATAGTCATCTCTGTTATCCCTTTCTAAATATATAGCAATATAGTCTTGACAGCACTAGGGCCATTTGCCCCTCTCCCATTTCCTTGTCATACCACAGAGGAGAGGATACGGCAGGAAAAAAGTTTTTTTCTTTTAAGTTCTCTTTCTCTTCTCATTCTCTCCTTGCATTACCCAAACCCCTACCTCCCTGGGATTTGGATGGTTGACTCTATAAAACTACTGGTGAATGTTATTTCTTACCAGTAGCAACACTCAGCCAATGCAGTTGGTGCACATTAACTGTGGGTCGAGGCTTGGGTTTTTATAACACTTGCACTACAGATGTAAGTTTCTTTTCTAGAACAAAGGGAGACCCAAAACAGGGTCTTATGGTATGCAAATTCTCAACTAGCCCTGATATATTCCACGGCAACCGATTAGCTTCTTACTGCTATAGTTAAAATAACCCTGACTCGGTGAAAAATTGAGTGCCAGTGAACATGTCAGCCAAACCCACCATTACACCTAAGGAGCGGGTCAACAAGAGTGCCTAACTAACGAACTCAGTCTCGATCAGACTCTAAACTAATGCCTGCAATCTGGCAGAAATATGCCTTGAGTCTAGGTTAATCCCAGTTTTGCAGACGAACGACCATAGGAATAATTACAGTGTGATCACTCAGACCCTCTGGCAAAGAAGCAACTTGGGAATCACATAGGCAGTGGCTCATTAGAATATCTAATCAGTTTCCCAGCAGATATTTCAATAGTTTAAATTTTTGTGTGCTTCTACAGTTATTTAGTAACACGAGGTTATCTTCTTTTATGATTTCATGTGTATATTAAGTTGTTAATCCTTGTAGAACTGTGTTTTCATTGGCTCCGATGTAATAGACATCTAAGTTCTTACCCCCATCTAGGAAACAGACAAGGCAGGGAGTGGAAGAGTAACTGCAAGCACTAACACAGATGTTGAAAGATTGAAACTTGGATGTTGTTATAAAGTGAAGCAATTCTTGTGGCAAAATATAGGGACAGAGACAAAATCCCTTAAAGTAAACAATAGAAGTACCAAATACTAGAAGTGGACATACAAAGCTAAAAATTTCTCACAGGGAAGCAACATCCTACTAAAAATCTCCATATAACCACATACTCCCCTCACTTTTCTAATCCCCAACCAGCAGTAACCCCCCCAATGGAAGAGAAAATAGAGGGAGACTCATATAATTAAAAAAGATAAACAAATACTGCTAGAAATAGGAAAATGGAGAAACAAGGAAATAAATCACAGAACCTCCCCCGTCTCTCCCAAGGCAGAGCAAGGTGTCACAAAGGGATAAGAAAACAAATACCAGATAGCAGAAATCTATGAAAAGTTCATAGAAGAGATAAAGATAATAGATGAGATCAATGAGAAAATGAGTCAAAAATTTACAGCAAGGACATTCAGTATGCCCATGCTGAATTTCACAGGAACAGGTAAAAAAGCTGGATGAACTAACCAAGACCATTCAAAACTTGAACAACAGATTGAATAAGGATATGAAATCCTCTAAAGATGTCAGAAAGAAATACCTAAAACATACAACAATGTAGAATTTATGCATTCCAGAAATTACCCATGTGAAGACAGGAAGTCTAACATTGAGAACAAAATAGTGAATTAAAATAAAGAGCCCAAAGACGCCAAAAAGAAAGTAAGAGAAGCCTATCCAGCAGCTATTAATGACAACAAAAAATAATTTAATGATAACCAGAGTTACCAAAAAGCTAGAAGACTGCATAGGCAAATTTACCAACATGCTTAGAGGTATTATCAAAGAAAGTTTCCCAAATATAAAAAAGGTTTTAAAGTACAAGAAAGTGATGCTTATAGAACATCAAATAATTAGGACAAGAGAAGTTCACCAAGGCATATACCCATTAAAGTCACAGATATCCAGGAAAATACCCAGCATTTTAAAAACATCCAGAGAAAAACAAAAAATCACATATATAGATAAACCAATTAGAATCAAAGCAGACTTCTCAGCATATACTCTGAAGGCCAGAAGAGCTTGGAGTAAAGTAGTTGAAGGCCTGAGGTCAAATAATTTTGAACCTAAATTAATTTATCCAGCAAAAGTATCCTTCAAAATAGAAGGAGAAATAAGATATTCCCAAGAAAAAGACCAGTTTATATGCTATACAAGTGCTAAACCAGACCTAGAGAAAATACTCAAGAATATTCTTGATACAAACATAGGATTGGACACACCTACAATTAGTTACATCAGTGGATCAACAACAACAACAAAAAATCAGTAAAGGGAAAACAAATAATATTTTAACAGATAAAATAATAATGGTAGTAAATAACCAAAATAGATCAATAATATGTATTGATGCTAATGACTTCAACTCTTCTATCACAAGACACAGACTGGCATACTGGATCAAAAAATAGAATCCAATAATTTGTTGCATCCAAGAAATCCATCTGATCCAAAAAGATATCCATAGACTTAAAATTAAAGGAAAAAAAAAAAAACATTTCATGCATCAGGACTCCGAAAACAATACTAATATCAGACATGGTAAACTTCAAGTTAAAATGAATTAGAAGAGACAAAGAAGGCCAGTACTGTGTTGTCAAGATGAATTTTGTCAATTGTGTTTCACTTTTATTTACTTTTTCAGGTTCCTTCCACAAATAAAGCCACTATACACCACTTAGTATTTTGAAATAAAAGATTTGATGTAATCAAAAAGTATAAAAGAAGCATAAAATTAATAAATTATGTAATCACAAAGAAAATCATACATCACCAGATGGGGAAACATTCCAACACTTGTAGACAGAGGGCAGGGAGTATCCCAGTAATGGTAGCCAGTTGGGGTC
>NW_004955403.1:35439759-35474241 GCF_000276665.1 Chinchilla lanigera | reverse complement strand
ATGGATAAAGATTTTTTTATATACAATGGAGTACTACTCATCCATAAAGAAGGATAAACTTGATACATTTCTCAGTGAATGGATGCACTTTTATATCATACTCAAGTGAAATAGGTCAGATACAAATGTACAAATATCACATTATCTCTTTGGTATGAGAAACTGAAAGTGTAAATAAGGAACAAAATATATAATAAATCCTGTGAAATAGGAAAAAAATGTTTTAAATGGGAAGGGGTAATTGGGAGGGCATAGGGAAAAATATAGGAAAGGAAAAGAAAAAATGAGAAAAGAAAAATAAAATGGAAACAAATTTCTTTTGTAAATAAGGAGGAAAAGTATTGAAGGAAGGAGAGAAGAAGGGAGAAAGGACACAAAATATAATACGTATAGGTACAAATCCCTATGATTAATGTGATAATTTTATATGTCTAAATTGTACCAATAAAATTAATTTAAAAATAAAGGGCAACAGAGCAAGCTCAAATAAATAACCTTATGAAAAAATCTTAAGATATTTGAGAAAGAACAGCAAACAAGCCCCAAACTGAAACCAAAAGGAAGAAAATTATAAGGATGAGAGACGTTAATAAAAATGAGACTAAAAAACTATAAAACAAATTAACAAAATTAAGAGCTGATTCTTCAAAAGAACAGATAAGATAGACAAGCCATTAGCAAGATTCACTGAGATAGAAAATACATATATGCAATAAGAAATGACAAAGGTTGAAATCACAACATACACTGTCAAAATCCAGAAGATGAAATCTTTGAAAACCCATATTCCAGCAGATTAGTAAATTTTAAAGAAATGGACATATTTCTACACACATACACACTACCAAATCTAACCAAAAAGTCAAAAATATAATTCACAATGCAATCACAAGCAATGAAATTGAATAATCTACCAACTAAAAAGCATCCAAGACTGGATGGATTCATCACTCAATTCTACAAAACCTTAAGGATGTTATATCCCTAATACTCTTCAACCTGTTCAAAGAAATTGAAAGGGATGGCATGCTCCCAAAATTCTGTATGGAAGGTACTATCACCCGGATTCCAAGACCAGATAAAGACTGAACTAAAAAAGACAAGTATAGGAGAGTCACTTTAATGAACATAAATGCAAAGATATTCAAAAAAATATTGGCAAATAGAATGCAGCATATTCTTAAAAAGCTGATATACCATGGTTAAGTAGGTTTTATGCCAAGATGCAAGGATGATTCAACATACATAAAACTGTAATTTAATACATCATGTTAACAACAGCAAGTTCAAAACCATATGATCATATCAAGAGATGTAGAAAAAGGTTTGAACAAAATCCAAAAGCACTCCATAATAAAAACTCTAAAGAAAACAATTATAGGAGGGATCAGACTTGAACATGACAAAGACTATCTATGAAAACCCAAAAGTCAGCATCATGCTAAATGGGGAAAAATTAAAAATCATCCTCCCTCAAATCAGGATCAAGAAAAGGATGTCCATTTTCAGCTCTACTATTCAACATAGTACTTGCAACTTTACCCAGAGCAATTAGGCAAGAGAAAGACATAAAAGGGATACATATAGAAAAGGATGAACACAGATTATCACTATTTGCAGTTGACATGATACTCTACATAGAAGATGCAAAGAATTTCACTGAGAAAATCTTAGAATTAACAGCTAATTTCAGTAACTTACCGGAATACAACATCAGCTCACAAAACTCATTAGATTTTGTGGAATGAGAAGGACATTATGAAAATAATACAATTCACAACTGCTTTTATAAAAATGAATTACTGGAATTAATCTAATCAAAGAAATGAAAGACCTCTGCAAAGAAATCTACAGTACCCTAAAGAAACAACTTGAGTGGGTAAACAGAAAATGGGAAGATGTCCCTTGCTCCTGTGTAGGCAGAACCAATAATGTCAAGATGACCATACTTCCATAACTGCCCTACAGATTCAATGCTGTCCCAGTCAAAATACCAACAGCATACTTTACAGATCTAGAGAAAATAATCCTAAAATTCATACAGAACTAGAATAGACTCTGAATAGAGAAAGTAATTTTTGGCAATAAGAACAAAGTAGGCATCATAGAAATATCAGACTTTAAGCTATACTATAAAGCAATAGTGATAAAAATGGCATGGTACTGGAACAAAGTAGGCATGTGGATCAGATGAACAGAATTGTGGATATATAAGCTTCCCAGACATATTCAAGTATTTGCTCTTTGACAAAAGGTCCAAAAGCATAAGGTGAAGGAAAGATACCCTATTCAACAAGTGGTGTTGGGAAAACTGGTTATCTATGCATAGAAGAACGAAGTTAGACCTTTATCTCTCACTATATACTAGATTAAAATAAAAATGGATCAAAGATCTAAACATTAAAACAGAAACGTTAAATCTTCTGGGAGACAAAACAAGTAAAATACTTGAAGATGTAAGAGTAGGAAAGGACATGGCAGCCAACAAATACATGAAAAACTATTCAACATCTCTGTCCATTACAGAAAGGCAAATGAAAACAACACTAAAATTGTATCTTACTACAGGAAGAATGGTAATCATTAAGAAATCAAACAGTAACAAATACTGGTATGGCTGTGGCAAGAAAGGCATTCTCCTACATTGTTGGTGGTAATGCTAACTAGTATAACCGTTATGGAAATCATTATGGAGATTTGTAAAAATTCTGCAGCAGCTCAGTGAGAAACTACTAACAGAAAGCCAAGAATATTGGAACAAACAAAGCTTTATTCTGCCAGTAGGATAACAATCTGATACAGAGTCAGAAAATGTTGACCACAACTCTGTTCTTCAGGGTTTTATACCTTACAGATTTCCATAGTAATCCCATTATCTAATTTTTGAGAATTTTACAAGAATGCCACATAGTTGTCACAAGTTTACATTTTCCAGGAGTTTGTTGGTCAGGCAGGATGATGTTGATGTTTAACTTACCTTCACAATTTGTTTTGTTTTTTTCACTAGATTAATGATTTGCTCTCCTTTTGTGGGTTTTATGGTTAACTAAGAGGGTAAGGGTCTAGGAGTGAGTTCATCTAAAGTTTAAGTGGCTTCCATAGTGGATTTTTAACAAAATGGAGTCTCTCCTCTCATGCCATTCCCTCCTCAAGGACATATTTTCTTTTTCAGGACATATATAGTCCCTTATATGGGTCACACTTTGTAGTTTCAGTTCAAATCATCATTTTTACCTAGTGTGCAGTTCTTTGTATCCTATCTTTTACCCACCAAGTGAGGTCCAGTACAAATGTCAACAGAAAAGGTTAACCATGGGTTCCAGCTAAACAACTGTTCATAGCAGCCTCATTGGTGCTGTCTGTATCTTTTTTCTTGTTCATCTATATTTTGTCTTACTTTATTTAAGGTTTCAACAATTATTCCTGATTGGCTAGCCCAAAAACAACATTCCTCTCCCAAAGATGCACATGACCCTCCTTGTTCTATGAAAAGGACATCTAACCGCTTTTGATTTTGCAGGACTACTGCTAGCAAGTTGACATGATCATGGAATCTTTTGACTGAGTCTTGAACCCCAGCAAGTTCTTATCTATGTACCAAGTCAGGCTTGAAGCTGCTTTTAGTACAGATTCAGTGTGAATCAGGGTTCCAGCTCCTAAACCCAAAGTGCCTGCCAGGCTAACGCCCAGTAGCACTGGAAGTACTATGGTCTGAACCACTCTTCAACCTCAGGGTTGTCTGTCTAAAAGAAACTCTAACTCCTTTGCCTGACAAGGTTGGAACCCAGGGAAGCAGCAACACTGATAGGCAGGGCCCATATTCCCCCTGTTTTACATTTACACACTTTAGCAAATCAGTGGAGCAAATGAACCATATCCCCTCAGAAGCCTGATTGGACTGAGTTCAGGGCATGGTCTGGTTATAGGGCAATTTAGAAGGTCCAGTACCCACATAAAACAGTTGATCATATATTGATCCTACCATTTGCAAAGGGAGTGGATATTCTTCCTGGGAGTTACAGTCAGTGTGGCTGGGGGTCAGCCTTTTAGTGGAGACCAGTGACTCATAAAAAGTTGGGCTAAGTTTTACAAACATTCAACAACTTTTTGTGAGTTCAGAGTGGGAGGATTAAGAACATGATGGGTTTTGTTTAGAATTTCATAAATGTCCTGCAAACTTTGTTGGGACAAATGCATCTCAGAGGAGGCCACAGGAAATGGATTAGCAGGGGATTTTGCCACAAGAACAGTCTTTTTTATGTTAATAAAAATTCCAGGATCCCTACTATCATCCCTATACATTTGGATGCCTTAAATCTGGCCCATTAACCATCTTGGACCATGGGAGTTTTTGAGTTTTGATCTGAGCTTTGGTACAAAATTGCAGGGCCACTGCTTATTTGACCCTCTGAACTTCAATATGTTTATCATATTGTTTCCACCACAGTGTTTTTGAGTCCCAGTTAGTTTGCATAAATTCACTTCCCTATAATCCAATAGTTTTTGCATCCTTGGGATGTACAATACCATTCTTTGGCTGACTACAATCTTCTCACAAGACCTCTGGGCACAGGTAAAAACCCCTGATGGGTATTTGCTTAGGCTTTTTTTCCTTCCAAGGTCACTCATCTGGCCTGTCCTAATCTTAACAATTCAACAGCAAACTGGGCCAAAGGGGAGCATGTAAAAGAGCATGGATCTCTTTTATTAGCCCAATGACTGGCATTCCAAAGTTTACATTTGTCTACACAATGTTCTACACTATTAAGACTACAATGATAAGTTTTTTCAGTCATTATTGCAATTTGAGGTTGTTTAGTTATGGTGTAACTACACATCAGCTCGGCAAGAGTCAGTCCTGGGAGGAGGCTGCACAGGCTGAAGGCAGTAACAAGAGTCATGACACTGGTACAGTCACTGCAACCTCTGCTGAAGATTCTGGGAGTGTCATGGTGTGATATCTGATGCACGTAGTTGTGCCAAGTCCTTGGGAGAATCAGATGTCCACTTCTTGGCTTGAGAATAATAATTGCACCAAGCACAACTTGTAATTTTAAGTGTAGTGGGTATGGTTAGGATGATGTCATGAAACCACTCTCACTTTGCCTGGAGAGGTTCTTCCTTCCAAGTCTTAATTAACACTTTGTCTCCCAGTTCAAAAGAATGAACAAGAGAATGAACTGGAATGGCGTGTTGCTGCAATAAAATCCAGTGGCGGTCCTTTAAGGTCTGTTGCAAGGCTTTCATCTGTTGGCACAGATCCAAAGTCCCCATCTCCTGTAGTCCTTCCAAGATAGATGGGCAGAAGTGGGGGAGGCCTCCCAAACATGTCTCAAATGGAGTTAGCCCATCCTGGTATGGAGTATAGCAAAACTGCATTAGGGCAATTGGAAGCATAACCACTAAGCTCACCCCAGTTTTTTGGCAGAGCTTGGCTAGGGTAGTCTTTAGAGTTCAGTTTCTCCTCTCTACCTAGCCAAGACTCTGGCTGATAGGCTGTGTGTAGCTTCCATTTTAGCCCCAGGGCTTTTGAAAGATTTTGGAACACTCAACATACAAAAGCAGGTCCATTATCTGACACTACACTCATGAGGAGCCTGTACTAGGGGGTAATCAACTCCATCAGGGCTTTTACCACCTCTTTAGACATCTCAGTCCTTATAGGGAGGGTCCCCCCGACAAGCCTGAGCAGGTGTAGTTGAGAACCAAAAAAAATATTTTTTGTTTCCAGTAGTAGCCTTGATTTCAGTAAAGTCCACTTTGACATCTTCAATTTCTCCAAATGCTTGGTTAATGCTGTGTGTGAGAAATTAGGTTGCTGTGAGCATATACTGTGCACCTGGTGGCCACTGAGGCACATAAAATCCAAGTCTGGAAACAAAGAAGTGATACATGAGCAATTCTGCCATGGCTGTTTTTCCTAAATGAATGTGGCTATGTAGGTCCTGTATCACAAAATGTCTGACAGCTTCATGGAAGAACACCTTTCCTCCTGGAAAACTTGCCACCCATTGTTATGTAGTCCCCTCTGCTTTTGCCCACTTTCGTTCTGCTTCTGAGTAGTGCATGGTTTGAGAAGTGGAGCCACTAAGTCTTAGGCTACAGGGAGCAAATCACAGATAGCAACTTGTTTAGCTGCTATGTCAACTGCTCCGTTTTCCTGTGCTTCCATTGAATTGCCTTTTTGATGCCCTGGTCAGTGGGTCACAGCAACCTTGGTGGGCAGCCAAATGGCCTGTAATGGACACAATATTTCATGGGAATTTTTGATATCTTTTCCTCTCTTAGGAGCAGTTTTTCCTGTAGATGGTGCCATGTACACGTAAAGCAGCAAATTTGTAGTGGGAACTTATGTAAACATTTACTTTCTTGTCTTTCCCTACCTGCATGGCCCAAGTGAAAGCACTTAGTTCAGCTTTCTGAGCCGACATTCCGGGAGGCAAAGCCTCAGACTAGACAGTTCATTCAATTGTAATGATTACCGCTCCTCTGAACCTCATCAATACCATGCTGGTGCCATCTGAACACAGGGTCAAGTCAAGGCTCTGGAAGGATGAATCCTTGGCAAGTAGATTACCTCAATTGCCTCCATGCAGTCATGTTCGTGTGGCTCCAGGAGCACGAGCAAAAGAGAGGCAGTATTGAGGGCCTCTATAGTCTTAATAGTGAGTTGGGGATCCTCCAGAAATGTCCCTTGGTACTGGGCCAGCCTAGTTCCTGACAGCCACCAGATCCCCTTAATAAAGTGTCCACTGCATGGAGAACACATCCAACTGTCCTCAGGAATTCCCTCAAGTCTTTTCTAGACAAGGGTTCCTTTAAGTTCCTGTCTTGGTTACTTCTCTCTCATTGATGAGACAAAATACCTTATTCCAAAAATTAAGGAAGGAAAGGTTTATTTAGCTCACAGTTTATGGAGGTTTCAGTCCATAATCAGCTGGCTCCAAGGCAGGGAGGCTTGCCACAGGGGCAACAGTTTAAGGTAGCAGAAGACAGAAGAAGAGTTAAGAGCATGGGCGGGGTTGGGGGGGGGAGAGGGACAAGGCTTTTTTCCAACCTTATATTGTATTCAGGCTACCCCAACCAGGGGGTATGCAGCACTCACACAATCTCCATGCCCTCTTCTTTCACAGGGTGAAGGTGTTTACAGAGTAAGGACCCCAGCTCCCTGCTGAGTCTTAGTTAACCTTCTAAATTTCTCAAGTTGACACAATGAACAACATCTTAGAGTAGTGAGGGCAAGTCCTTTTCATCCCAGGATGTAGAACTGCTGAGCTACTTAGTTAAGCTTCTAGACTTCTCAAGTTGACACAGTGTAGCAGCCAAAACAATCCACCGCTTTTTAACTTGGCAACCAGAGACATTTCTTTACACCAGTTTCCACATACAGAGACATAATTCTTATCATTTCACAAGTTGAACAATCTAACACAGGTTTAACAATCTTTAAGAACCAGTATTGAGCCTATCAGCAGTATATTCATTAGAACCACAATATTCTGTCCCTGATCCTCAAAGAATCATGCACATCCCTTTATGTAAAAGGCATTTAGTCTACCTGTCTGAAAGAGTTGCCAAAGTCCTAACAGTTTCAGCATTGCTGAAAATTCCACGTCTCAAGTGTCCTCTGAGATTTAAAACAAACTCTTAGCTGCAAGCCCCTGTACAAATGAAAAGTTATATACTTCAAACACTCAATGGCACAAGATAAACATTTTAATTCTAAAGGTTACAAACATGGGGATACAAAGGCTTGGGAACAAAGCAAGTCCAAAATCCAGCAGAGCAAACATTAAGTCCTGTAGTTCCAAGTCCAGCATCTGAAGCAATCAGAGGGACATTGTGAGCTCTGGAGCTTCTGTGACTCCACCTTGTGGCACTTCTGCTGCTTATATCTCTCATGGCTTCTCACTTAGGCCCACTCTGTTCAATCTTTCCAACTATCCTTAGATGATCCATGTTCCTTGTTTTTCCAAACTTCTGGAGTCTCCACTGCACTTAGGTTTCTTATTCACAGCTTCACACACTACCTTTTCAGGGGCCAGTGCCTGGCCTCCCAGGACTTCTGAAATTGAGGAGAAAGTCTTTTTAACTTCAGAAATCTTGCATTCAGCTTGCACCTAAAAATAGTGCCATGTGGAAAATGCCAAATTCTGCTGCAAGCTGGAGCAGTAACCAGGTTTTCTTTTCTCTTGGCCATAGGGTTAGTGTGCCTGGATCACTGGGCACTGTGAATCGAGTTCTGAGAAACAAATTTTCTATGCTGCCATCATTCTGGACCATGGTGTGGTCACTACTATTTTGGAACATGATACTCTGCAGCTTTCTCCTCAAGGCAAAGTCTTTCACTTTTGCAGTTTTGAGGCTGCAAAGGGTGGAGACTTGCTACTTTTTGTGCTGCTCTTTGGCCATCTTTTCTCTTTTCTTGTTTCTTCTCAGAAATTGAGATCTCCTCAGCTCTATTTTTGCAGTCCAAAACATTACTGGAGCTTCCATTCTGGCCAAACTCACATTTTATATCATCATGGTGCCAAATTCTGTTTTGTTTACTTTTCTCTTGTTGCTGAAACAAAATGCCTGACAGGAAAAAATTAAGGAAGGAAAAGTTTATTTAGCTCACAGTTTGTGGAGGTTTCAGTCCATAATCAGCTGGGTCCAAGGCAAGGTGGCAGGGCACAAGGGCAACAGTCCAAGGAGGTAGAAGACAGCAAAAGCATCAAGTGCACAAGAGGGGGAGCATGCTTGTTTTTCACCATTATATTGTAAGCACGCTACCATCCTCTAATGTGTTTGTAGCACTCACACAATCTCCGTGCCCTCTCCTTGCACAGGGTGAAGATTTTCACAATGTAAGGGCCCTAATCCCTGCTGAATCAATTAGTTAACCTTCTGACTAGTTCGTTAGTTAAACTTCTAGACTCCTCAAGCTAACACAATGTACCAACTCTAACAATCCTGGATGGTCTGTGTGGGGGAGGTTGACAGAGAGTGAGTCACATCCTTCAGCACAAACCTAAGAAATTTTACAGTTAGTGTGCAAGTTTGAGCCCTTTTCTTTGACACTCAGTATTCCTTATCCTTTAGCAAACCCAACAGTCTTTTTCTTCCTTCTTGAGAAAGCTCCTGTGCTTCTGCTGCCAAAAGCAAGTCATTAATGTACTGTAATAGAGATATCTCAGGGTTTCCTACACGAAAAGGCACTAAATCTTTGAACAACACTTCCTTAGATATTGTTGGGGAGTTCTTAAATCTCTTGAGGAGCTTTGTCCAAGTTAGTTTACATTTTTGTCCCTCCCAGGATCCTCCCATTCAAAAGCAAACAGTTCTTGTGACACAACAGACATGTAAATCCAGAAGAAATCATCTTTTAAATCTAACACAGTATACAAGGTATAAATATGTGGAAGCAAACTGAGGAAGCTATAGGATTCTGGAACAGTAGGGGGAAGGGCCACAACCAAAACAATGATGGCTCACAAATCTTGAATCAGATAATATTCATTGGTCCCAGATTTGAACCAGAAAGAAAGGTATATTCCAGGGAGACTGACAGTCTCTTAGTATATGTGCCCCAAGCAGTCTCTGAATGTGCGGCTTAATTTCTCTCTTGGCTTCCATAGACATTGGGTATTGTCTCAGGTGAGTTGGCTTTGCATGCCCTATCTCTTCTACTATCACAAGGGACACATGAGTAGACAAAACAGGGGGATTGTCTTCTGTCCAAACCTTGGGAAAATGCTGAGTCCAAGGCGGAGGAGCAGATTGCTCTCCAATATTAGAATCTAGGAGGCAATATTCCTTCTGCATGGGTAAAGAAGCAGTCCAAACATGAGCCTCTCTGGGGGAGATTATTCTCCTGTGGTTAAAATAGTTTCCTGAGGAGTGAGAGAAATTTGAGCCCACAGCTTGCGAAGATCTTGACCCGGGAGGAGGAAGGGAGAGTCAGGCATAATCACAAAAGAGTGACTATTTGTCACCCAGACTGAATCTGTCACAGCTCACAAAAAGAATATGTTGAAGTCTGGCCAGTTGCCCCTTGAACATGTACTTTCTAACTTGGGAGTGGGGCTCTCAATAACTACTGATAGATTCCCACCAGTATCCACCAAAAATCTAACAGATGTTCCCCATACAGTTGCAGTTAACATGGCTTCCCTGGGGCTGACTGACAGAGACCCATGACCCTGTCATTCTGAAACTTCCCTTGACCCCACAACAAATACTGTTTTTTTCTTTCTCTTGCAGCTTTGGACATTCCCATTTGAAATGTCCCTTTTCCTTGCAATAGACACACTGGTGTGGATCTAGAGGAGGGTGGTGACCTCCCTACTGAGGCCATTTGCCTTTTCCTCTAGTTGCTGACTGAGCCTTTTTCTTCTAAACTGTAATCATTCCTTCATCTGTTCTTGCTTGAATTTTCACTCTGTTTCCTCTCTATTGTGAAACACCTTCTGACAACTTCAACAAACTGAGACAAGTTCATCTTTGCAAACCTCTCCAAACTCTGTAGCTTGTGGCATATGACAGGGGCCAACTTAGTAACAAAAGCCATGGTGACAGTGCAGGCATTCCCAGACCCCTGTGAATCCACTGGTGTGTACATTCAGTAAGCCTACATGAGGTGCTTGAGAAATGCAGTGGAGCTTTCAGTCAGTCCCTAATGCACCACTGCTACTTTGTTCAAATTGGTGGGGTGCTGGGCAGCAGTAAGCATCCCTTTTCTCAATGTCTGATGGTGTGCTTCTATCACTGTAATTCTTCTGCTGTGTTATGATTCCAGTTAAGTGACTCCTGGGACATAACATGAGCTATTGCCTCTGTTTTCTCCTGTCCCCTCAGTGTCTGATCTCACTTGCTCCCTGACTCCTTTCCAAACTCCCTCTTTTTATCTGAAAAAAACAGGGTTATCATTATCTGTTGACAATCCTCCCAAGTGGGGCAGTGAGTTTTAAATACCAACTCCAACAAAGTAATCACAGCCTGAGGCTACTCTGAAAAGGGGGGATTAGGAGTTCTTCAATTATATAGATTACTAGGGCTCAAAGGAACACACATCACTATAGACTGAGCTTTCTTCCTGGACCTGATATGGTGGCCTGCCAGAGAGGCAGAACAGGGACTAGTTCTGAGGAAGAGACTTCTTCCTCTAGGGTGGTGGAATCTACCATTGGCTCCAGGGAGGGTTACCTGTGGCAGCAATGAGGGAAAGAGATAGGATAAGGTAGTGGCAGAACATTCTCCTTGGATGATGAGGGGGAAAACAGGGGCCTTATGTTTTGAGGACTTTTCTTTGACCATTAGAACTCCTTCAGGAAACACATAGACACACATCATGTGCCACTGAGGCAATGTCCAAACTGCAAGCAGCCAGGAATCTATATAGGGAAACTGATCTGGATGCTCAGGCTTCCTAGAGACAAATCCTACACTCAGCTGGCTACTTGAGGATGGATCATTCCCTCTGCTGGCCATCCCACATCAAAGGAGGGCCATTCTAGCTCACAAGAAGTCCAAAGCTTTTCCCACTGCGTCTTTACCCCATAGTCACCTTTGAATTTGTCAAAGATCTTAATCATGTAATCCAAAATGGTTGGCTTGCTGCCTGTTGTGCCTATGCTTAATTCAGAACAAAAGAATTCAGAACATTTTACCTCAGCAAATCTTCCCTCCCCTGCTCACCCAGCAGTACAAACAAGAGTCCGTGGCTAACAAAGTTCAATAGGATGGTCATAGTCATGGCAATGTGAAACAGTTGGTTCAAATCAGATCCCTCTGAGTCTCTAGATGTAGGACCACTAGAAGCAGGAAGGTTAAAAGCAAGGTGGCCACTAGTCTACAAAGCCACACAATGGATTCAGGTGTAATCTGGAAAAGTGGGCACATTTGGGGAGACACAGGACAGACAAACAAATGAAATAATCCTGGGAACTATGAACCACTCTTGACAATCAATTTAGAGTAGTTTGAAAACCAGAACTGACCAAATCTAAACCAAATTCAGAGGCAAAACCCTGACCAAATTCGGAGACAAAACTCTGACCAATTTCTCGACCGTGCTGAGACAAGGTGGTTGCCACACCCAGGATCCTTGGGCCCATCAAATTGTCAGTCTGGAAAAAAGAAACAAGTCCCTGGCCAAGTCCAAAGATGGAGCCAAATGATTTGATTCTTACCTAGGTGGGGTTGTGGGGCCCATTTGTCCCGTCTTGCAACCACCATGTTCTACCCAACAGCCATTCGAGGTGGTGAGCTGAAATCAGCCAGTGAACCCTGCCACCCAAATACAGACTGATGAGGCTAGGAGGCACAAGGCCTCCTCAAAGGATGGACTTTCCTTGCGAGAAATCTCACTGGGGTCTCCAAAATGTTGCAGCAGATCAGCAAGAAACTTCCTGCTTACACAAAGCCAAGAATATTGGAACAAACAAAGCTCTTATTCTGCAAGTAGGATGACAATCTGACATGAAGTCAGAAAATGTCAACTAGAAGTTGCTGTTATTCAGGGTTTTATACCTTACACATTTCTATAGTAACCACATTACCTAATTTTTGAGAATTTTATGAATGCCACGTAGTTATCACAAGTTTAAATTTCCCAGGAGTTTGCTGGTCAGGCAGGAAGCAGTTAATGTTTAGATTACCCCCACAATTTGTTCTGATTTTTTGCTAGGTTAATGATTTGCTCTTCTTTTGTGGGTTTTATAGTTAACTAAGAGGGAGGAGATATAGGAGTGAGTTCATCTAAAGTTCAAGCGACTTCTGAAACGGAATCCCAAAAAAAATGGAGTCTGTCTTACTATGTCAAAGAATTAAAATTAGAAATTTCATATCACCCAAGCATTCTACTGCTAGTTATCTGCTCCATAGAGTTTAAGACATCATACTCTAGCAATACTTTGTATATCAATGTTTATATCAGCACAATTAAGAAAAGCTAAATTCTGGAAGCAGCCTGTATACTCATCAACAGATGATTGGATAAACAAAATGTGGTATCTATATATAATGAAACACTACTGAGTTACAAAGAATGAGAAATTTGAGGCATCTTTAAGAAAATTGATGCACCTCAAAACATAATTTTGACTGAAATAAATCAGACACATAAACTTGAATACTGTATGGTATCCCTCATTGAATGAGGCAAGGTACTAAAACGTAAATATAAAAGACAGATGTAATGGAATAAGGGGACAGATCTCGTCTAGTAGGGAAATAGTCAAAGGGAACAATAAGAGGGCTATGGGGAAGGGGAAGGGGAAATGAGAAGAATAAAGATATGTATGTACAGGAATCTAATAACCAATCAAGGTAAACATTACAAGCCATAACATGTGCTAAGACAAGTAGTATCAATGAGTATGAAAAAGGTAGTTGGGGAACAAGAGAAGGAGTGGGGAGAGGGAAAGGAGATTTAGAAAGCTTCTGTATGTACATGTAACCAATCCCCAGAATGACTGTACACTGCATTAATTATACACATGTACTAATAAATTAATACTACAAAGTAGATAAAATGTTACATTTTATGTTATATGTATTTTACTATGTTGTAAAATCTAGGGAAAAGACATTGTACTTCAAGTATTCTGTATAACAAATGTTGGTCTCATCAATTAAACTTCAAAGCAAATTTACAAAAATCCTGTGAGAAGATTCTCTCCATGTCTTTAATTTCTGATTTAAAATCAATATTCTCAATATTCTGAAAGTCTATTTGATTAACAGATTCATCAGGCGTGATTTCAACATATTTTAGTTTTTCTGAAAAATCAAGTCAAACCTCAGTGCCAAAGGATTGTTACCACTGATATTTTTAAAATTAAGATTTCACAAACATTGTGTTAAAAATTTTATAGTAGGTTGAAAACTGAATACACATTTAATTTTATTAAAATGTTCTCCAGAGTACAGGTGGATTTCTCTATTAACACAATATTCAACTAGATAGAATCAAGTCTATATTATGAACTTAAATTACTATTATGAATGTATAGGAAGAGTTTTTCATTTGTTTGTCTCCCAGAACCACTAGTAAGCAAAAAAAAAAAAAAAAAAAAAAACTAGTAGTATAGAAGAAAGAAGCTTAAGAATAGATTCTGTATCTGGGATCCTTAGTTTCTTCTTTTACTTTATCTATTTAGGAGTGATAAAGTTAGGAAAATGATCTGGTGGCTGCAGGCAATTAAAGAGTAAATATTCAAGGCCTTAAAGTCCAGTCTCTAAGACGTATTTAGCAGGTGAGTCCAATGTAATCATGAAGGTCACCTCACATCAGGGAAACTGGACATGAGAGATGGCAAGAAATGTGAAGTTAAAGAAAGGGTTGCAGTGATAGTAAATGAAAGAAATGTAGGCGACTTCCAGCAACTGAAGGCAAAGGGATGTTTCCCCCTTTGATGGCTCCAGAGGGAATCAGCTCTAGTAACATCTTGACTTTTTTCAATTATAATTACTTTAGACTTTTGACTTTCAGAACATAAAAGTAATTTTTGTTATTGTAATTCAATAAATTTGCAATAATATCTTAAAGAAGCTCCAAGAAAACTAGTACACTAGCCATTTATAGGTTTGCTGACCCTTGGTTTAGATTGTAATAGCCAGGATGAGAAAATATTTTTGGATTTTCACTTAAGATTCAAAACAATATGACTATGGAAACTGACTTTTTAAGAAAAATCCTTAAAGTTTTATTTTTTTTTGTACAAATTTTCAAATCATTATGCATGATAGATAAATCTTATGGTAAAAAATATCTGTGAAGATATGGTAAGGTAACAAGTTTTGTACAGTGATTTTTACTTTATTTTTAAATCAACATGTTTTTGAATTTTAGTAGGTATAATTAGAGAGAGGTTTGGGAAGGAGAGAGTACAGGTAGATAAATTTGGATTGATAATAGAATGATATGTAGTAATGTGCATATATTTATGTGTAAAGTCTTACAGAAAATGTTGAAAACTAATAAAAAAAATCCTTCATGTAGGCATTGATTAAATTCAGAAAAAGAGTGTAAAGAAAGTCATTGAGTTGTACACCTGCAATCCATTTCCTCCTTTTAATGTGGAGAGATCCTGGCAAACTAACAACTTAAATTATATCAGAGAGTGTGGGTTCTTCCCAGTATTAGTTCCCAAAAAGGAATGAAAGACAAATATGTTTGACAGGTGATATCCTAGTATTTGTTTGAAAATGCACTATTATATCTTTGAAAAATGCACTATTATATCTTTGAAAATGAGCAAATGTGCATATAAGTTCAACAGACCACACATTAAAAATTTCCAAATCCATAAAATATTTAGGAAAATTATTTTTGTAGCTTAATAATGTGCACCCAGAACTATTCCAGCAAATTTTGTGAGGTCATTCAATACAAACAAAAATAAGGCCAATTTTACAGGAAGAGTTGTTTTGCTATTATCAATAAGAGCACCAACTCTGAAGGTACTAGAAGGGTTAACACGTCAACTTCATGTTCTAAATTAATTTGTTTTATTACCTTCAATTGATCTTTTCTAATGCAAATGTATCACTGGCAAAATAAATTGGAGATTTGTTTGACCTCTTTATTGTTGTAGGATGTAGCAATTAATTTTTTATTGAGAATCCAATTAGCTTTCTGCTCTTACAGTGTTTTCTCTAAATACTCCTTTAAAGTTCCCTAAAGGTTACCAAAAGAACACCAACTAAGCATGACTGTATTAAAAGGTTAAAAAAAAATGAAAACATTACGTTGTGTACAAAATTGAGGTTACTCTAGGTTAACTGAATCAGATTCCTTGAAGAGATAAAGATGATCTAAATCATGAAGAATTAATCAGAAAATTCTAATTGAAAAAATAGGCTCATGGCAGTCCATTATAAAAGGGGAGAAAGTGTCAAATTAGCACAACAAAGCAGGGAAATCGGAAATGAATTTTACAGACTATTGCCATCATGACCCTTGTAAAAGTGTTAAAGAGAGAAAAAGGAATCAGGACTAGGACCATCTAAAGAGAGTTGTTAACAAAAGAAAATTGAGATCCTTAATTAGAAGTGATCTGCATGTAAAACTGTCAGATGTCCCCACAGACACCAAGGACAGAGGGTCCTGGAGTCTGAGTAACTGCTCAAAGGAAACCAAGAGAGTGGTTAGAGGATGCTCTCACAGACCCCAGGACAGTGGCCAAAGAAGAGCTGTCATAGAGTTCTGTAACAACCTCAGCTAGCACCAACTATTGGATTGAAAATTAAAAGACACATTAAAAAGTCATCCTCTGTATACTGCTGATCTGCCTGGCATTTACTGACCTCGAGCAGGAAGAGGATGAGAGAGTGGGTTGAAAGTAAGGGAAAGGTAGTGTAATGAGGAAGTGTCCCAGGCATGACAAATGAAAACAATGTATTCGCAATTCATTAGGGCATTTGCTGAGTAGGTGAAGATCCTCACTTGTCCTAATACCCCAAACCCTTGGCTCGGAAGATTTGGGGAAGAAAAAGGGAAAGAAAAGGTATAAAATGTGAAAGTATAAGGTTATCCAATTCTTACTACTAAATTTCTTTCCTGGGATCATAAGCAATACAAAATAAAATTGAATTAAATTATAAAATTACCAAATCAAATTTGAATTAGTTATATATCTTTAAATACACAAGTGACATGTACCTGTTGCTTGTCTTGAAATGCTGTAATGACTTATTAAAATATTTACATTTGAAGAAGCAAATTTTGACATAATTTGGTTTTTATGTTGCTGTCTTTCTTAGAGCCCAGTTGTTGATTGCCAAGAGACCAAAAAAATATCCAGAGGCAGCTTTTGTGAGAGATTAGGTTATTAAGGCTAAGCAGTAGGCATTAATAGGCAGACAACGTTAGATGTGATTTACTTTGAGGGAGGGTCCATAAGAAGCACATATGTGTTAAAAAGCAATTCTTGGCAGGATCTCACAGAAAGGGCATACAGATCAGCAGACTCCACTCAGCCAAATCCTACCAGGCATGGAGTAGGTCACTAGCCCCACCACACCCAAATACCTTGCAAAGGTATACAAGTCAACCAGTCCACCTGACATAATCCTTGACAGATTCATACTAGTCAATGGTGTCAATCAGCAGGTTTAGTTGCAGCCGGTTGTTACTCAGTATCAATTTTCTTTCTTGACCTTTTTTTTTTTTTTTTTTTTTTTTTTTTTGGTACTGGGAATTGAACTCACTACCTTGTGTATGCTATGCAGGCACTGTGCCAGTGAGTTATATCCTCATCCCTCAGCATCAATTTTCTACTAATGTAGGGAAGGAATTTTATAGATTAAAATGCATAGTATTGACATCATTAGCTCTTTTTCCTCCATTGAAAGACTGATGTTCCAAAGAATGACTGACTTAACTTATTGACAGGAAGGCAGCTTTTGCAGAAAACACAAGGATCCCAGTTCCTAACATTTATACAGGCATCCCTGTCTGTATAATGTAGAATGCCACCTGGATTTGGGAAGAGTGTTAAGAATGGAAACAAGCGTGTGTTCAAGAACATGGTGCTAAACACCTAGTTTTGCTCCATGATGATGTAATGCCTATCATGTCATTGATTCATCTTTTATATTTCCTTTTCTTATGCAGGTATAGAAAGCAAGCCAGAATAAAAACCCATGCTTTGGACCAGACTACACATTAATCTTACATATGATCAAAATACCAAACTATATAATAATTTTAATACAGTTAGGCATTTGGTGTGGTCTTTGTTGGTGGTGGCTTTAGATACACTCAATTGTAGTGTTGGAAAAACTGTGATGCCTTCAGACTCTCTAATTTTAAATATGGTACTTATTTTAACTTAGTATATGTTAACAATGCCATATAACTTAAGAAAATATCTCAGTAAATCTCTCTAAAGGTATCAAGCTAATTTCTTATTGAAAATATTTATTTTATTGGGAAAAAGGATTTCAATTGATATAATTAGTTTATAGTTGTTAGAGAAGAAGAAAAATTTTAATTTGCATCTGTTTTCATTATTCATTGTTTGAAGTAGAATTTAAATGTAAAATGTCATGACTTAGAAGATCTAGCTTTTTGCCTGCTTTGCAAACAATCCTTATAATTATTTCACTTTGAGTGTGGAATACAGCCTAGTAATTTAAATTGACTTACAAATGTGCTACTCAAAGCTTTACAACAAAATTGTAAGGCCCTTCTGTCTAGAGTTTGTGGTGAGATTTCTTCATAACTTCCAGAGCATTGGGCAAGAATGTGTCCTTTCCTGTCCTCTTATCTTTCTTCCTCTTCTCTTTCTTCTCTCCCACATCCTTTCTCATTTTCGTATTCTTCATAGTGTCATCATCATTTTTAAAGTAAATTATTTCAGTATTTCAGGTTTTGTACTGCATGGGAAAATATTTGTTAATATGAAGTGATCTGCAATATAAAACCACTACAGACCTATAATACTAACAGAAAAATTGGTGTACTGTGTGAGTTAGAAATTGCAATCTACAGTTTCTCAATTGGAATATACTATTGAAGCAAAACAGCTTCCCATTATTGGAAATGTCTCATAAAATAATTATTCTGTGATTTTCAAAAGAAATAGGCTAAACAATTAGTTTAATTAGGAATAGTACAAAAAGTACATGTGTGGGTTAAAAGTACTGCTTCTTCCATGACAGTTAGAATTCATGTGGGGACTTCAGTTAATGGGAAAAAAATCAAAGAAATTGGAATAAATGGAAAGGAGAAGAGGAAAAGGAGAGAAAATAACTTCAGATGATATCGGGCCTTAGGTGTTTATTTGAAAAGCTACGTCAGATCTTTCACATTTATTATTTGAGACCTCAGATTAGAACTCACAATGTCCACAAAAAGTAAAATCTCATTTAGAAGAAGACTGAGAAAAAGAATTACAAGATTTTGAAATCTGAGTAGATAAAAACACACTTTTGTGGGTGCAAAACAAATTCTAAATCTAAAGAAAGAAGAAAAAATTTATACTGTCCTGAGTATATCAACATGATGGCACAATTCAGAGGTAATTTAATGATTTATTGGTTGTTTGTGGACTGAAACCTGTGTTCAGGATACTCTATTGCCAAATGAAAAGAAGACATACATTTAATACAATATGGAGAAAAAATATGTATACAAGGAGCTAGGGATGTAGGTATGTTTCTACTTCCCTAACTGTAACAATTTGAAATTCAACAGGAACATATCAGAATCCCCTACTCAAGGGACAGTGAATGTTCATTTCTGACAGCTCAGTTGTCTGGACTCATGGATCTGCCTTCAAGTTTCCCTTCTTTTGCCATTAGAAATGACACATTGTTTAAATATAAACCACTTTTTCAGACTACACGTTGCCCAGAAACCTTTGGATTTGGAAGCATTCCTGCTGTTTTTAGTGTATGCTGGCAGTGGTTTAGAGGAACAACTCAGCTTAACATTTGTGTTTCATTTGAATCTTATGGCAGTTCACTCCATGGCTAAATGCCACGTTTTTAATTCCTTCTAAAACGTCTGTTTGAGTGTGCTTTAAGACCTTTTCGTATAGCTGATAGTGTCTGGGACATCTCCTGAAATCATTCTGAGCTCTTAAATAAGAGGTTTTATAGCCACACATTTGCTTTACTATGAAGTCATTTCTTTCTTTAAGAATTTTTAGCAGGCTGAAAGTACTAGAAATGTTAGTAGTTCTGACTTCTTTAGATTTTCTCTTAATCCGGCTTAAAAAATGGATCACTGCATTGTTAGCTAGTATCATTGCCTTGTTTTTATATAAGTTTGAAATAAATAGGTAGGATTTTTAGGCTTCTCCTAGAAGTGTAACTTCCACTTGTTAGCTAGATATGTTTTATCCATTCTCATTTAGTATGTACAGTGCTTGGACAATTGTCTTTGCAACTCATTAATCATCATTATTCCAGCTTCCAATAGCAACTTCTCATGGATTTTCCAAATCCACTAAGGATTTGTCATTATTTCTTTATAATTCTGAGGGTTGCCACCAGGGGCTGGATTAATTTCAATTACTCCCTGTGTCTCCTACAGGGTGCTGTTTGGGCTGTCCACATGTTTTGCTTTCTACCAGAATGATGGGATGGAGAGAAGTGCAAGCATCTTTTGTGCAGATTTTTGTAAATGTCTTGTCTTCCACAGTTTAATCTGAATTTTTCATAGTCAAGGAAGAGTTTTTGAAACAGAAGGATGAATTAAAACAAACACAAGGATTTTTCATGCCTTTGCTTATTGTGAATGCTAATACCCTAGTAGATAAAAAAAATTCCTTAAAATCTAGCAAAGAGTTAATGAAGAGGGGTACACAGGACACAGATAGAGGAGATATAATTCACTGGGTGCTTTAACTTTACTGTACTACAGAAAGCATTCAGTTACAGCAACAGTCAGTGGCAGGACTTAATCACAGTGACAAGGTCATAATAGGTACTGTAATGTACAATAGATATAATAAAATTTTATTGTAGTTTTTCAGGATAAGTCAAAATGCATACTTCTTTCATCATGCACTTCTGAAGAAATATAATCATCCCATAATTATGATGATTCACAGTATTATGATGTTCTGTCCAAAAGTTTAAGTGATTGCAGGAGTAACCAGTATTCTCTATCCTTTAGTAATAGATACATATGCCACAAGGGAAGAAATTAACTCTAGCAATATTCAACGTGCTATCTCAGTGAACATTCTGGAGGCCCAATGTCACTCTGCCTTGCCTGAAGTGAAAAATGAATTTCTGCTTCTTGTGCTGGCAGCCACTAAAGATTAGTTACATAATTTCCAGGGCCTTTTATTTATTTTATTTTTATTTTATTTTTTTTGGTTTTTCTCCGGTACCGGGAACTGAACTCACGACCTTGCGCTTGCCAGGCAGGCGCTTTGCCGGTAAGCTAAACCCCCAGCCCTTCCTGGGCCTTTTAAAGATTTTTTTGATGGAATATTTACCATATTGGTGTATCACCCCTACATATTTAATAAGGAACTTGTTTAGCTGAATGCTTCCAGAGGTTCCTAGAAAAAAGGAATACTTTTTTGATTATTGGAAGGAAGTTGAACAGTCATGTGAAGTTTAGTTTCAATTCTCAGCAGACACAATGAAGATCATACTATCAGTAGGAAGTTTATATGCAGAATAGTGCATGTGCTAGAAGAAAGAGTATGTGGGGTAACTGCTGAGACATAATATGACCCTTGAAGTTTACTTTGGTTCACAGTTTGTAGAGGTTAGAATAGTCTGCAGTCTCCAAGGCAGGGCTATGTGGCAGAGGGGCATGGCAACAGAGAAAGAGGTTATGGTATGGCAATGCAAAGCAGAAAGCAAGAGATCAAACAGGTGGGAGGGAAACAAACCCTGCCAGGCCATGAGCCTACTGACACATCCCCTCCAACGAGGCTTTATCTCCCAAAGCATAGTTAGCTATAACTTTATCAGTGGAATAACCCACTGAAGAGTAGCACAGCTCCATGATCAAATCACTTCCCCAAAGTCTCACCTATAAGTGCATGCTGCTTTGTGGCGACTTCTAAACGTAAACCATATCACTTTGGCCCTGTCCCCCAAAAGACTCATACCCAGCCTGTTACTTCGCTTTAGGGTGCTGGAGTCTCCTTCCAGAGATGGTTTCTCGGTATTTTCTGTTCTAAACAGAAAATTGATTTTGACAAGTGCAAAAAATAGTGAAATTTTATGTTTATTGAAATTAGGAAAATAAGAAGGTACTATAAAGTGAGTTTGAGCCAAGTAAAAGTAGGAAAAAGTACTTTCAACAGCTTGGGAATGGACCAGCATGGAAGTAAGAACAGTCACACAGAGCTCGGTCATGACTCTTCTTTTGTATCTCCTACTCCTCAGGCTGAGGTCAGGTCTAGATCATCCTATCCAAAACTGCTGGAGTGTTTGTGAGAATTCAGTTTCAGGGATTTTAGAACTGTTTTGAGTATGTGGCCTGGAACTTCACAATTAATAGATCATGCCCACTTTCTTAGCCAGCCTGCCATGCCCTAATCTCTTACCTCAATCCCATTACGCAAAATGCATTTAGTGTATCTCTAAAAGCTTATAAAATCCTAATAGTTTTGGCAGTGATGAAAATTCCAATTCCAAAGTCTTTTCTGAGCTTTAAGGCAAACTCTTAGCTGTGGACCTATGTCAAAATGAAAAGAAAGTTAAACATTTCCAGCATAGAGGAGAACAAGATAAACATTCCAATTCCAAAAGGTAGAAATGGGGGGAAAGGAACAAATAGGACAAAAGCAACATCAGAACCAAGCAGGGCAAAGATTAAATGTTAAAGTTCCATGTTTAGCATCCTGAGCTAACTGAGGTGACATATGAACTTCAAAGGGCTTGGGAGCCCTCCCTACTGTGACTCTGCCAGTGGTTGTAGCCCTCATGGCTTCCCTCTTGAGGTGACTTTGCTCATTCATTGCAGTTTTCCTCAGACATTCAATGTTCCTGGATTTTCCAACATCCTGAAGTCTCCACTGCACATTTGGGTTCATTCTCACAGTTTCACACATTGTCTGAAATCTGGGTATAATGCTCCCTGACCCCACAACTATTGCATTCTGCATACACATGAAACCAGAACCAGATGAATGATGTCAAAGTTTGACACCAGAAGGAACAGTAGCTGAGTCTGTCTGTGATCTTGCTAGTGCTGGCAGAGGCCTCTGAGTGCCCGGGTAGCTGAGCATGGTAAACTGAGTTCCCCAGGGACAAATTCCTTAGGCAACTGCCATTCTGGAGCATGGTACCTTTGGGCTTTCCACTCAAAGCATAATCTTTCACCTTTAATGTCTTTAACCTGCAAAGAGTGAGGCTGTACTAGTTTCTCATATATTGTTAAGGCATCTTTCCCATTGTCCTTTTCCAGAATAGTTGGCCTCTGATCTCTATGTTATTGTCATACATAGAATTCAATTTTCCATGACCCAAGAATTCATATCTTCCTAACTTCCAAAAGAGAAAAAGTAACTGCTGACACTGAAAGGAATAGAAGTGGTTTGAAAAGGAAAGTCATCCTTACTTGAAATTAACTCAGATTCCAAGATGATAAAATAACACTCCTGATATTTGATATTTGGATGGTAGGGCTTTGATATTTATCTGTTCCTTCTGAGTCCTTCAGATAAGTAAAATACCTACGGATAAAAATGTTGATCCTTTTCTGGATTACATGCACAGATGAATTTTTTGCACTATGGAATACAGTCACTCTTACTTATGCTTTCTGGTTAAACATAGGTGACAGGAAAGAACATGTGTGCTGGTAGGTGAACATATTGTGTAGCCAATTGAGAGGTTTCATTTTAAAAATTCTAATTGTCAAGTGTTTTCTCAATATTAATTTATAATTCAATAGTTAATTTTAGCATTTGAATTAGTAATTGACCTCATCTGTTTAAAATACAGAGTTTTAGTATATGTAGTTCAATGCTCTTGATGCTGTACAAATAACCTCAAGGCAAGTTAAAGCAACATATCTTAAATATCACTATGAAATTAGGTATATTGCATACTACTTTGGCTTTTGCCAAAGCAATAAAATTTAATGAGGCATCATTATTCACTTAGAAGATAAGGGCATTTAACACTAGAGGGATCATTTAACATGAGGGCACTTTAGCTGTTTCTTTTGCTTTATATGCATGGAGCTGAATGAAACCAAATAAAAAAACCAAACAAACAAACAAACAAACAAAATCTACTATTCCACTAGAAGGTGGAAGGAATGTTCAGTTTTCATTTTGTCATAAATAATTTTAATCTTCCTAAATTGAATTGGCTCTTCTCAAGATCATGAATGAATTTTATATCTAAAAATTGATATAGCTCATTATATCATTCATCTTAGCAGCCAAATTTTCTTTAGTTGACATCTTCTGTCTGAAAGAACATTAGTGCACTGATCTCTTTTACTTCATACCTATGTCCTTTGTCTAATACTTTATTGGGTTCTGTGTCTTGGTCTAAATCCTCTGGAAAACTACCTGATATAAAGATTATTGTCTAATATTTTATTAGATGATGTATTCCAAAAGACAAGAATAAAGGAAATTCAATAGATGACAAGAAAAAAGAGAAAAAAATGGAAGAGTTGCAATTTTTCAAGAAACATAAGAAGCTGAGTACAATTTTTCAATAAATTCAAATTTTTGTGTCGCCTCCCATCACATGACATCACAGGAGAAGAGTATTCTCCTAGTTCAGTGCATTGTGAAGAAGGAAGATAGAGCATTTTATTTGTTAATATATCCAATATTATGTGTCTCATTTTTACAAAATCTACTATCAGAAAAGTTACCACCTTTCAAATTGCAGTATATGATATAAGCTTCCATAGGCAGTGTCTGTGAACACAGTTAAGTATGATAAATACAATGGAGTTTTTGAGGCCCCAAGTCTATCAATTAAAATGGAAGTCATGCAGAACCTAGAACCTGACTATAAAAAAGAGGAAAGAGTAGAATTGTCATGGTGACAGTTGCCAGAGATTTTGTCTTTAGGTGTGAGATCCTGGCCTGTAGTTAAATTTAGAAAGGTAGGCTGAAGTAACATCGATGAAGGACATTTTTTTCTACTTCTAAAATCACCCAGATTGGCTTTCTAATTATGACATTTTTTCCAGGCAATACTTGTTCTAAGGATTAAAGCATGTCACCTCAACTTCTACTTTCTTAATAATGCAGATATGTAAAGCTTTGAAAGATTTAAGGGTGGAGAAATATATTTATATTCTGAGGTCTGTAGTAAAAAAGGTAATGTTTGGCTACCAAAAAAAAGACATAAAACTGACTCATTCTACAGACTAATTGATCCATAGTAAAAAAAATCTACAACTGAGCAAGAAGAAACTTGCTCACTTCTGGAAGATGACACAGGTTTGATAGGTTTAAGCCACAAAGAGAGACATAAGAAACAATCCTTCTTCTTAGTCTTAGGCAAGAGTATCAAACTGACTTTGGACAAAGTCATCAACTTCTGGAGCAAAAACAATATACTTGAGAATACCAAAGAGAGGTGGACTACTACTGCAGCAGGGTATATGCCTATGCCCCAGACCAGTGGTGGCACACCTATGGCACCCACAACATAGCAGGATGTTTCTATCTTTGAAAGCTCTGAAAAATTTGCCATCAGTGCTAGAAGCTACACTAAGTAGAAGAGCAAGTTTTCTGCTCAATAACTAGGTCGCAATAATAAATAGTATAAATACACACTAGTATCAACAGAGTAGAAGGCACACAAACAGCCCTATTATCCTCATTCATCTGATTTTGACAAAGGGGTCAAAAGCATATGCTGGAGAAAAGATCACCTTTTTAACAAAGGGTGCTGGGGAAACTTGCTCTCTACATGCAGAGGAATGATTCTGTACCTGTGTCTCTCACCCTGTTCTAAACCCAAATCAAAATGCATCAAACCTAGTTATGAAAATAAACACTAAATCAGCTGGAAGAAAAAATTACATAAAACTGTTGAAGACATAGTGTAGACAAGGACTTTTTAAACAAAGCCATAATTGTACAAGAAATGATACCAAGAATAAACAAATGGAATTATCAGAAATTAGAAATCTAGAAGGTCTTGTGATTCAGCTCCAGGTCTTTTGGTTAAAGCTATTGCAATGTCTTAACAATCAAAGTAAAGCTATCTTTTAATTGTTGTCTATCTTACATTCATAATCACCATCACTAATATTTTTATTTTTAAAACAGCAGTTAAAATGTTTATATTATTTTTCAAAATTTATTTGTTTACTGTGTGCTACCTCACTACTGTAAGAGGAAGACTTTCAATGCTATTTAAGTCTTTGGTTCTAAGAATAAGACAATTCCTTGATAGTTGTACTCAATAGACATTTCTTAACTACATTTTATTTATTTGAGAATTATGTAATATACTCTATCTTTGCAATAATTGCCACTTCATAAAATAGTTTCTACATTGTTTAACTTACTTTCTAAATGTTCCCACATTGCATCTTTGGATCTTTTAATATTAAACATTTTCAAGTTTCAGAGGAGATTCTAAGTTACAAGTTTTTTTCCAACTTGGCAATAAATTGCTTAACATATAAATTATGCCTCTCTGGAATGGGTAGAATAACAAAACAAGATATAACTCATTAATATTTAGGAACTTATTAAGTATTGGAGAGCATTTATTTACATTAGTAAAAAATATTCTTTTGTTATTTGAGGTCATATCAAAATGAATACTTCTATCTTAACACCTTCAAGACAAATACCGAAGAATAGCTAACATTACTGGCAAACATTAAATTATAATGACAAAATATTCACCATAAAGACTTGGAATTAACTTTATATATTTGCAACATTAAATGAAATTAATTTCACTTAATTTAGCAGATTATTCAATTGAGGGAATTTTCTTACGTTTGCTGAAGAAGACATAATTACTGCATTATAATTATTATACTTGAACTTTCAATTCATTGCTACAACTTAAATACCTATTAAAATAGATGCTTATTTATGTGTAGAATATTAAAGAATTAATATTGTAGCCAGGAGCAAAACTCACTGGCAGAGTGCTTGCTTTGCATGAATAAGTCCCTGGGCATTGAAAATAGAAAGAATGAGCATACTTACTGCATCCCAAAACACTTTCAAAAAATTGATAAATGCTCACGTTCAAATGTGTAGTTTTAAGAATATAGATTGAGTACATAGTGGGCTATGCAAACTTAACATTTTCAATCTTTAGTGTGGTAATATTGGCAAAACATGTACATACTCATGGTACCCAATGTAATATTTTAACATAGGAATACATTGTGACATAATTACCACAATCAGGTCAACTCTCGGTGAACTTGATTGTATAATGCATATTTATTAGCTATAAGCACCATCATTCTGTCTTATCTATCTTATAAGGTTCGTATCTATCTTATAAGGTTTTACTTTTTTAATCAACGTGGCCCCATTTCTCCATTATTTCCACAACCCATGTCCCTGGTAACCACCTTTGTACTTTGTAGATTAGAATTAAACTTTTTAAAAATTTTGCATTCATTATTTGTCTTTCTCTGTCTGACTTATTTCCTTTAGCTTGATTTTTCTCTTGGTACACGTATATTGTGGCGGCTGGTGGTAATTTCCTCTTTTTTTAAGGCTGATTAACAATTCATTGTATAGATGCATCACATTTTCTTTATTAATTCATCACTTGGACACTTAGGGTGGTTTTGTATTTTTAGTATTGTGAATAATGATACCATGAACTTGGAGTGAAGATACCACATTGTGATAGTGATTTTATTTCATCTGAATGTATACTCAAGTACATGTAGTTGTTTTATGTTTATTTTTTGAAAATTTTTCATAAACTTCTCCATAATGCTGATACAATTTTACATTTCCATCTGTGGTTGTAAGCATCCTCTTTTTTCCATAGCAACAATTTTCATCTCTCGACTGTATGATAAAAGTCATTTTAACAGATGTAATTTGATATCTCATTATAGTTTTGACTTCCATTTTCCTGGTTATTAACGATGTTGAATGCCTTTCATGTGTCTTTGACCATGCCATCTTTGGAAAATAATTCTAGTCAGGGTCCTTTTTCATTTACTGAATGAATCATAGAAGTCCTTAAATGGTTTAGATATTAATCTTGATTCAATTATATGTTGCAAATATTCACTGCCATTGTTTATGTTGTCTTTTTATGTCATTTCCTCTGCCCTGAAAATTTTTTAGTTTGAGGTAGTATCTTTGTTTATGTTTGCATTGTTGTACTTGAAAAATTATTGCCAAGACCAATGGCATGGAGATTTTCCTTGTGTATCTGTGTTCTTTATTTTCTAAAAGTTTTATAGTGTTGCATGTGACATTTATATTTGTCTCTTAGTTTCGGTTCAATTTTGTACATAAAATAAGAATCTAATGTGTTTTTTTTCATGTGAATGTCCAGTCATTCCAAGATAATTTACTGATCTATTGTTTCTAGGTTGTGTGTTCATAGAGCTCTTCTCAAATAGTAATTGACCTCATGTAAATGAGCTAATTTCAAATATTTTCCTTCTGTTCTTTTAGCATTTGTATCTATTTTTATGCCATAATCATACCATCTTGACTGTTTTGGTCTTATATTACAATTTGAAACCAGGATTGTGATGCTTCCATGTTTGTAATTCTACATCACGAAGTTATTTGGGACTTTTGGTGACTTCATTCAATTTTAGGATTTTTTTTCTCATTGGTACAAAAATTTCTATTAAAATTTAAATGAATTGCACTGACTCCATAAATCACTTCTACTAGTATGAGTATTTTGATAATATTGGTTCTTTTGTCTCCTTCAATTTATTTCCTCTAGGTTTTATTTATTTTAGTTCCCGAATCTTTCATTATCGTGGTTGTTTATTCCGTGTTTTATTCTATCTGATGCTATTATAAATATTATTTTTTAAGTTAATTTTTGAGTGCTCTCCAGTAGTATATGGAAACTAAGTTTTGCATAATGATTTTCTTTGGTTCTAATAAGGGTTTTGAGTTGTGTGTATGTTTGTGTATTTTCTTAGCATTTTCAATATATAAAATGCCATCTGAAAAGAGATTATTTTACATTTTGCTTTCTGATTTAGTTCCTTATAAGTATTTTTTCTTACCTAATTGCTCAGGCTAGATAGAACTTTCAATACTATGTTGAATAGAAATGACAAGAGTAGACATCCTTGTCTTGTTGCTGGTCATAGAGAAAATTATTGTGATATTTGGATTTTATTTGTGACTTAATGTTGAGTACTAGAGTTTCAGTTTTTCACAATACTGTTCTGCCTTTAAAATGTATGAAGGATAATTCTAAAACAAGAAAACATATTTTGGTGTTTTACTTTGAAACATGTAGACACTTCTTAATTTCTTGCATACTATAAATACATTATTTTGAATATTGGAGAAAATTATATATATTTAAAACAATGTCTAGTTTTATTTAAAATATCAAGAGTTTAACTCAATTATGCAGTTTTAGTTTTAGTTCAGAATTCCTAAAAGATATAATTTTATATTTTCTTGAAAAATATTAGAGAGCCTTTGAGATTTCTGAATCTACATTTCTGTAACTTTCAAAGGTTTGGAGAATTTTCAGCCATAATTTTGTTGAATAAACATCTATTGTTTTTTCCATTTTCTGCTTTTTTGTACATCACTAGTATGAACATTTCTTTGAAGTATGCCATTCCTTAGGTCTCATACGGTTTCTCTGTTGCTGCAGTTTTGTTTTATTCTTTAACAGTGTTATTTCAAAGGACCTGTCCACAAGTTCAGAAGTCATTTCTTTTCCTTTATCTAGTCGACTGTTGAGATTTTCCACTGTAGTTTAATTTTCCTTTTGAGTACTTTGGCTCTGAGGTTTCTATTTATTTTATGCAATTTCTACCTCTTTATTGATTTTCCCATTCACATTACGGTTTTTCAATGAATTTTGTAAATTGTCAATATTCCCATGTATCTCATTGTTTCCTTAAAATCATTACTTTGAATCTTTTTCAGGTAATTGGCTACTTTTTTACATTGACATTTATCACTACAGAGCTATTTTAATGTATATCTTCAGAAATGTCATGTTACCTTGCTTTTTTATTTTTCTATGTTAATATTTGCACATATGTCATACCATTTATCTCTAACAATTTTTCATGTGGTTTCTTCAATAAAAGACCATCCCTGCACATGTATCCTAGAGTATCAGGGGGCTAGGCTGCACTGGATTTGGTTTCAGGTGGGATTACTTGTGTAGTGTACAAGTAGCTTCACAGAATATAATTAATGCCATTAATGTCTACAGGTCCTTCAGTGGCCCAGGATTCATGGGGCTGCGGAATAGCTCTGTCAGCTAGAATGGGGTACTTTTAGAAAGGGCAAGTATCTAACAGCTGTGGTTGTGGTGCACCTGGATCTGGGTGCAGGTTAACCCTCAGGTATTTGTGGAAGTAGAGTCACTGTAGTAGATCTATACAGGTGAGGAGATGTGGCTTGTGTAATGCAAAGGTGCAGCATCTGTCACTGCATGGGCAGGGCCGCTCTGCTCAGAACAAACACATGCATTGCAATATGTTTCATGGTTGCAGCAGGACACATGTCAGAGTTTAAGGACAACATTACATAGGCCAGAACAAATCACAAACCCCGGTAGCGCATAAACCTGTGCCCAAGTCTGTTTGATTGCCTTCGAAGAGCCATGGGAACAAGGCATTCTACTCAGTGCAAGCTTTCCAGTTGCTTCTCCAAGTAGTTCCAAGTGGGTTGTGTGATGAGTCTTCCCATTACTTTCCTGGGGCCATAGAAGGAGAGCCAGGGCAACCTTATCCTTGCTTCTTGGGGGATTGCTAGGATACCTTTTACATCTTGAACTGCAGATGAATTTTTATAAGCATAATGTGATAATTTCAATAGTTATTTCCAAAGTGTGCCTTTATTAAGTGAGTTCTTTAGTCAGTTGTATGAATTTTATATTTTTCAGAAATTAGTTTTGCTTAAAAGCCAAGCAAGACATAAAATAGCATTAACATACCACTGTTATTAGAATTACTTGAGTTTATTTAACATAAATTAAATTTCACTGTCAAGTAAATTATATATGGAAGATATAAAAAGGTTTCTTTGAGATATAAATGGATAGTGACTTTCAAGCTCTTCTTTGTGTAGGACATGCAGAATTTTGATAATGAAAAATATTTTATCATTGTTAGAGTTCTGTTTCTGTAAAATAGCTTTCTATGTTCTGATCATAAAGAATTTTTGCACACTATTCATAGCCTTCCTTCCTTTTTAAAAAATGCATTATAGTTGGCAAATAATAAAAGTGTGTATGTTTGGAATATAATGTGATGTTTTAATCTATACAAATTTATACAAAGATTCAATCAACTAACTGACATATCCATCACCTTGCTAAATTACCACTTTTCAGTGGCCACAATATTAAAGATCTATTCTTTTTGATAAATTTGACATATTAAATGTATTAATTGTAGTCCTCATGCAGGAAAATAAACTATGAAAACATATTGCTGCAGTCTAACAAAGTAGAGATCATGATAATAAATGAAATAAGAATAGAAACCAACCATCTGTATTATCTCACTTATATGCGCAATTGAAAAAGCAGGTATCATAGTGTTACAGCTTGTGTCTAGGTGTCCCTTTACACCTCATGTGAACATAGGTGGAGATTTTTCGATGTGACTGGATCTAGAGTGTGTGCTTTTGGGATTAATTATGTGATTCTGGGACTAAGAGTGTGATGCTGGGATTAAGGGTACTCGATTTTGGATGTGAGTGCTACCACTCTCAGGCAGGTAGAAAGCAACAGCAACAAGCAGTAGCAGCAGCAGGAAGCAATGGCATAAGCCCTTCTTTTGCCCCTTGCACCCAATTCAGGCTACCCATGGGGCTGTTGCCATTGCCTGCTGCTGCTGCTTCTACTACTACTGCTGCTGCTTGCTGCTTTGTTGCTTTCTGCCTGCCCTGCTTGCCATGTACATTCTTCCTCTGTGATGCCCCTTTGCCATGCCACACTGCCTTAGAACTAGCCAACTATGGATTGAAACCTGTAGAAATTGTAAGCTCAAATCTTTTCTCCTTTAACTTGAAGTGTCAGGTATTTTGTCTCAGCAATGAGAAAAGTAACTGAGACAGATTTTGGTACTGGAAATAGAGCCTTTGCTGTGACTGTCCCTGACCATGTGGTTCAGGAGATTTTGGAGCTAGCTTGTGGGAAGAATTTGGAAAGCTTTGGAGATGCTGGCTGAAAAAGCAGCCATGGAATTCCTTAAGTTGTATTTAATGGGAGATTTTGGCCAGATCTCAGGAGTTCAGAATATTGATAAAAATGCAGCTGCTAAATACCAGGAGCAAGAGGTTTCAGTTAGGAAGGAGGACTGCATTGGCTGTGGAACTCCAGAGCATGTGTGTTATGCTTTGGCAGAAAGCTTGCTTACATTTTGCTCATGTACAGAGATTTTACCTGAAACTGCAACTAAATGTGGCAGAATAAGTAATCTTGCATAAGAAATTTTAAAACAGTCTAATGTTGAGGCTGTGACATGGATACTGTTGTGTGATTTTAATCAGACATTTTTAGAATAGAAAGGAAAGAGCTCAGGAGAATTATTTAAAATATTGTGAATTTGGTGAGAAAGTAAGCTCTGGTAAAGTTGCAAACTTCAAAGGTGGAGACAAGGAGAACCTGGTTGCTGAGAAGAAGGATGACAATAGACAAGATGGTCTAAGGACATCATAAGAAACAGCAGGACTCTAGCCCTTGCAGCGTCAAGATTGTAAAGATGAAATAATTCACTTTGAGGAAAGAGCCTCAGAAAATATTAGAGGATGTCAGTGGCCAAAAGAATTTGTTCCTCAGGATTGGGTTCAGACTGCTTAGGGTTCCAGGTACACCACCCCTGCAGTCAAGAGAGAAGGAAGCCTGGCTACCACTACTGCTCACAGCACACTTTGATGTCAACCATGCCATGCTGGTTTTAAGGGCATGAAGGGTGCAAAACTGTAGGTTAGGAAGGCTTCCACCCGATTTCAGAAGAAGATTTGGGAGGGCAGGAAGTGTATCCTTGATAGGGCAATGTGTGAACTTGTAAATGTGTACCCAAAGGTAGAGTGGATATCCCAGACCTTGAAGAAGCCAGGAGCATGGATAGTTTGAGGAAAGCTGCAAGGAGTGAGCAAATCTGGGTCAAAAGAGGAGTCATGGGAGCTGCAACCATTGACAGTACCACAGGGAAGGAGCAACTCAAACACTTTGAACTTCATATCTTGCCGCAGATTGGCTTGAATGTTACACATGGAAATATGGGAGTTAATATTTGCTCTTGTGAATTTTACACTTGCTTTAGTCCCATTCTTTTCTATTTCCCATTTGTACCTTTAGGAATGTAATGTTCTCTATGTCTCTGTATGTTGAAAGTGCTTAACTTTCTTTTCACTTGAACAGGGGCTTGCAGCTAAGACTTTGCCTTAAATCTCAGAGGAGACTTTGGGCTTAGACTTTTTGGCAATTCTGAAACTATTAGAAATTTTACAACTCTTAGAGATGGTCTAAACGCCTTTTGAATAAAGGTATGTTCATGAGTCTTTGGTAGCCAGGGGTGGAATGTGATGCCTTGTATCCAAATGTGCCCTACACCTCATCTGGTCACAGGTGGGGCTTCTAAGAGGCAGCTGGATCTAGGATGTGTGGTGCTGGGATTAAGTGTGTGATGTGGGATTAAGAGTGTAACGCTGGCACTGTGTGCCCCACCTTGGGTGTGAGTGCTACCCACCCTAAGGGCAGGTAGGCTGGATGGAATATAAGGGAAAAGAAAGTCCTGCTTCTATCACCTGCTGCTGCTTGCTGCTTTGTTGCTTTGGAGCCTTCTGCTTGCTCTGTTTTGCAATGGAGTGTTTCTCCTCTGTGATATCATCCTGCATTGGAGCCAGCAAACTATGAACTGAAAACTGTGGAAACTATAAGCCCAAATAAAACTTTCCTCATCTTTCTTTAGTGTTCTGCATTTCATCTTAACAATGAGAAAAGTAACTGAAACACACAGAAACAAGAAATCAAATGGTGTTGTACCTGGCGCAGAGAGAATGAAAGAGGGGTGGGGAAAGGGAAGATGCTGATCATAGAGTGGCCTTCTCATTCATAGTCCACAAAGTCCCAAATGTTCTTTGGAAAAGAAGCACAATCAACACTCATTTTCTAAAGCCCCAAGTTTGGCTATATGCTCTCCTTTTTTCAGTTTTCAAGAATGAGGGTTGATTTCTTTCTAGGTGGACTCACACTTCACATTCTTCTGCTGTGGTCATACCTACCTTGTTAAGGTCTGCTCAGTAATGTCATGTTACACCATTCACTGACTTATCTTTTGTAACTCAGCTCAGAAATGTATTTTCTCCTTTGAGCAATAGTGATCACAATATGTTCTTCAGTGAACAATTAAATGAAGTTCACTTAAACCAATAGGAATACAAATTTATAATAATAAGCATATACTTATTTTAAGAGATCCTTTCACTAAATAAATGTAGGCTCTTTATATTTAAATGTGAATTTAAATGTATCATTATTTATATGTTTCAGGAGGCTATAACTTAGATGTATATAAAATGATAAATTGGAAACAAGACCATTTATTAATACATAAACAAAATCTGTAAAATCCTGGGGAGGATTTGAATTGTCTATAACATTTAGAATTATCCATAAACATGTAAAAGTGGAAAATTTCATTCAAATTTTGTTCACTCAATTCCTTCAAAAAATCAAAAGTGCTGATCACCAATTTATGTATGATGCCTAATATATGTGTGTTTATGTGTCTAAGCATTCAAAAATCATTTTAAAATGGTTCTATTGTATTATATTCATTTCAGTTGTTTTCTGTTTTTCAAGATTGTTTAAATTTATGAGGACTCGGGGCTGGGGATTTAGCTCAGCGGCAAAAGC
>NW_004955403.1:35373801-35439659 GCF_000276665.1 Chinchilla lanigera | reverse complement strand
TTTTTTTTTTTTTTTTTTTTTTTTTTTTACGTTGATCTTGCTCAGACTGAAGTATTCCAAAACAAAGTCCATTGTAGAAAGGGAGAATGAAAGTACTTCTAATGTTGTTCCTATTAAATGCTGGAGCTGTAAAATTTCTACTGTGCAACAAGAGAATTTCATTTTTACCAATGTCAATCTTAATTTGTCCATATTAAATTTGGGTGCCCTAAATAACATTATTACAAATATTTGAAGTAGGTTTAAAACCGCCCTCATATTTCCCAAGTGATTTTGGATTGTAATTAGGCAATCTTAATCTTGAGGCTATTTCCATTTTGGCTTTTCATTTGAATAAAGAAAAATGTCTTACACTTGGAAATTGAAAATATTTTATTTTAGTTTCATAATGTGCACCTTGATTCATGATGAATGTTAATTAAGGATTCTTAACCTTCATCTTAATTAGATTTATAGAGGAAAATATTTTATTTCCCTTTGCTACCACATAAACCTGAATATATCAGTGAACATTGAGAATGGATGTTACTGTGTAATCAAAAACATTTACTTCAAAATGCATTGTTGATTAAAAATGAGAGCTCTCATTGATAAAAATCTATTTTACTTCATATTTCTGTTCTATAATTGTCTCATTTCAATAAATTTAGATCAGATGTTCAACAAATGATTTATTTTTATTTTTATTTTTATTTATTTATTTTTTTGTTTTTTTTTTCTCTGGTACCGGGAACCGAACTCAAGACCTTGTGCTTGCCAGGCAGGCGCTTTTGCCGCTGAGCTAAATCCCCAGCCCCAACAAATGATTTATATCTTCTACCAAATAAAATAACCCATGAGAATAAACCAATATCAGACTTTCATTGTGACAGAAAATTGGATGTTTAAAAATTATTAAAATAAGAAAACACATTGCCATTATTCTTTTTAAAAATGCTTTCAAATTCTTATATTTTGCCAGCTACTCCTGAGACATAAGACTAGTATCAGCAATAAAATGAAAATAAAATAATTAGAACTCTCAATTTAGAGACCCAACCACAAAATGGGCATCTGAAATGAATAGACACTTCTCAGATGCAGAGGTACAAACAACCAATAATTATATGAAAAAAAGTTCAACATCTCTAGCTATTCAAGAAATGCATTTTTTTAAATAATAGTCATTCTTTTTGGGATAAGATGGAATCTCAGTATTGTTTTTATTTGCGTTTCTCGAATGACTAGTGTTGCTGAACATTTTTTCATGTTTTTATTTGCCATTTGTATTTATTCATCTGAGAAGTGTGTATTCATCTCAGATTCCCATTGTTGGATTAGATCTTTGTATTTGGAGGCCCTGAATTTTTAAAATTCTTTATATGTTCTAGATAGAATCCCTTTGTTTGAGAGTCAGTTGACTAAAATTTTTTTCCCTATTCATGGGTTTTCTTTTCACTCTATGGGTGATTTTTGGAACTGCAAAAATATTTTAAGAAGATGACATCCCAGTTGTTGATTCTTTGAAGTGTTTCCCATGCAGTTGGTTTTTGCTCATGAACTCCCTGACTAACCTTATGTCTTCAAAATTCTACCTATTTTGTCTTCCAGTAGATTTAGTGTTTCTGTTTTAATATTTAGATCTTTGATCCATTTTGACCTTAGCTTAGTGCATGGTGATAGACATAGGTCTAGTTTTAGTCTTCGGGATATGAAAAGCCAGTTTTTCTAGTACCATTTATTAAAGAGGTCATCTTACTTCCAGTGGACATGTTTGGGAGGGCTGTGGGGGACAAGGAACATTTCTCCACTGTTGGTGGGAGTGTACACTGGTACACACAATGTTGAAATCGGTGTGGAGATTTGTCAAAACTTTAGGATTAGAGCTTCCGTTCAACCCAGGTGTTTTCCTTCTGGGTATTTTTCCAGAGAAATTGAAAACATCATACCACAGAGATATAGGTGCATCCATGTGTATAGCAGCACTTTTGTAATAGATCTTGGAAACAACCTAAACGCCCATCAACTGAAGAATGGATATAAACAATGTGATATTTTTATACAATGGAATCCTACTCAGCTCTAAAGAAAGATAAATGTAAGGACATTTTTTTTAATGCAAGGATTTTATAGGTAAATGGATGCAACTAGAGATCATACTCATAAGTGAAATAAATCAGACTCATGTCTGTAAATATTGTCTTGCCTCCCTAGTTAAGAGTAAACAAGTTACAAAAGGTACAATAGATACTGTGAAAGACAAAGAAACTGCTCAAAAGGAAAGAACAACCGGGATGTGAAAAAATATATATATATAGAAGAGAGCTAAAACGATGGTACTACTAATTTCTATTAGCTCATTGAAAGGAACAGTTAGTGCTTATATTGTTTGCTCAATTTTGTATGCCTATGTCTGGTAATCTGAACAACTACTTTGATGATAATAATGTAACATAATAACAATTATTAATTTCCTATTATCTTGTTTTCAAATTCTGTATTATTTTCATTTCTTTTTTAAAATGAAAAAGAAATGCATATTGAAGTAATACTGAGATTTCATTTCATTCTACAAGGCATGACTATCTTCAAGAAATCAAGCAATTGATTGTGAGGCTATGGGAAGAAAGAGAACCTTTCCACATGTTGGTAAGTGTGTAACCTGGTACAACCAGCATGGAAATCAGTATGGAGATTCCTCACAACTCTAAAAGTAGAAATTCCATTTGACTCAGCTATTAACCCTTCTGACTATCTTCCCCAAAACAGTTAACGACATCATATTACAGTGCCACATGCATAGCCATGTTTATAGCAGCACAGTTCAGAACAGCTAAACCTTGGAAGCAGCCTGTATGTCCATCAACAGATAAATGAGTACAGAAAATGCGATACTTCTACACAATAATGTACTATTCTGTCATAAAGTAGAATAAAATTGAGTCCTTTGTATGAAAATGGGTGCACTTTGAGACCATAAGGTTATGTGAAGTAAATCAGACACACAATATATCTCAGGATTTCTTTCATATGAGAAACCTAACACATAAATGAAGTGTAAAATAAAAGATGGGCAATAGGAAAAGAATTAGAAAAAAAAGTTATTCTCATCTAGCATGACCAATGACCAATGTATCTAAAAGTGCACCTTGACTTAGTACAATTGTTTTATACGCTCTTTAAATATTTTTGGCCATTTGGTCTGGCTGTTAATCTGTATTAATGGTAATTAACCTGAGTAAGATTTCTAAAATAAATAATCTAATAATGGCAAAAGTAGGAAAAAACCCTTTAAAACACGGGAAAAGGAGAAATGCAAAAGGATAAAAAGGAATTGAGATGTGTTATGTACATATACTAGTTCTCCACAATAAATGTAATTATTATGACCTGGAAACATGTACTAACAACGTTATAAAAATTTGCATTTTTACCTAAAAAATAAATAAATTCATTATATTTTGTAATCACACACACACACACTCATACACACACATACAAACTCCACATATCTCACCATTCCTGCTACTTTCTGAAGCAGTTCTGGAAGTCCTCTTTTGTGAGTGTCCTTAATCACGCTGCCTTCAGGTCCAGAACCAATTTGAAAAGTTTACTTTCATGATCCTCTTGAATTTGAGGTTCTTGATCAGGAAATGAGGTAGATGGAGACATGCTGTTAAGTTTTTATTTGGCAGATATTTCTGTCAATAGTTGATCAAAATTGGGGGTCATAAAAAAGGTGAAAGCATTTAAAATTTGTTCTGCAAAATACATATTGCCATTGATCCTCTTAAAATACTCAAAATACACCTATAGCTTCAAGCATATGTATTTCATCATTCTTTACACTGTCATTTATTTTAATAAATTTTCTTTTTAAATTTTGTTTGATTAGGACATGTTTGCAGTACTAGTGATTGCATTCATCCTGGGAAGTTGATACATGTACTTATCATAAGGTTTTAAAATATTGACATTCACTGACTCTGCTTATCCCTCTTTGTTTTTAATTTAACTTTCTCAATATGGTCAGGGAAGGAGGAGTATTTAAATCACTAACACATGAAGCAAAATTTTTTTTTTTTTTGGGTTTTTCTCTGGTATCAGGAACCGAACTCACGACCTTGAGCTTGCCAGGCAAGCGCTTTGAAGCAAAGTATTTTTAAAAGGCTAAAATAACATTACTAAGAGAACCAAATGAGAAAAAATGTATTTTTGTTTTAGAAAATATAAAAATAGGCTTGATATTGTTTGTACATGAAAGATTATGAAAACTGATGACTTCTTTTGATTATTTATGGGAAGGTTGTTTTGTCATAGAGAGATATTGGGCAAATAATAGTACCTCAAGGACAAGCCACTTGTATTAGATAACTAACCGCTGGAAAACTTAATCCTTCCTTGTATAATATTATCTATTTAATGTAATTTAAATTAATTTTTTATTTTGTAATTTCCTTGTGATGCCATCACGTTCTCAACACCTGAAACTCCTGAGATGCCTTGCATGGCTCAATCAGAGACCAAATTAATAATGAGCTTCTTGAGCTAAATGAAAAAATAAAAAACTCCTCCAACATACTTTATACCTGCTATGAAATGTCATTAAATTTGGTTAAAAACAGAGGTTTGTACTTTCTTTGAGAAAAACTTCACTCCCATGCACAATGAAAAAAACCACATAAATGTTTCAACTTCTGTTTGAATCTTCAAAGTCTTTTTGCAGGTATTTTCCCAAATGACATGTGTTAATATTTTTGCATTTTGATATCAAACCTGTATAATTGTTATAGTGCCATACACTGCCCCAGATGTATTAAGTAGTGTAAAATTTTTTTCAACAAAGATAGATGGTATTTATTCCCTCCATATATCATGGTTGATTAATTCATGCTAAAGTTTGCTCCCGGCTAAATTATGTTATTGAGCAATGAACATCTTTCAGACATTTCTTGTTAATCATTTAATTAGTTTATGAAACAATTTACATTCCTGTCTTTGTAGTCATGAGATTAAAGGGGATTTTAAGTGATAACAGAAAAAGTTTTTAAATTTAATTTAAAATGGAACCTGGAAGAAGAGGCAACTTTTTAAAAGTGAGATGAAAATAAAGGAAGGTGTTAATAAGACTCAGATTTCAAGAACTTTGATTTTTTTAAATGAAGTTATAAATTTTTTATTATTTGTACAGAAAGTGTACCTCATATGGCTATCAGAGGACAATGTTTTCCATTCTTAGAATTAAATGATTAGTATTGCTATGACACAAAATGAATGTTAAGTTCATGTGTAAAGGCATATTTCAACCACATGAACTAAATTTTAAATATATTTTCATGTTTGGGCTTTCAGAATTATTGTAACTGGGAAAGTCTATATAAAATATATTAAGGCTCAACATTAAGTATACTGCTTTTATGAAATAATTTTTTAAAAACGTGTTTTATTCACTTAAGTCTTTTGTATTGAAGTCTTAAGAACTTTGTAATTTAATAACTTGCTGTTTAATAATCCATAAGTTCAGGTAAACCATTTAAAACTCCTAATTCATAGTCTCATCATCTGAAATATTGGAATAACAAATGTTTTACCTCACAGATATGTGATAAACATTGTTAAAAACTGGCATACTGACATAATGCAAATAGCATAGTGCCTGGCATATGTTTGGCTGTGGTCTAACCTGATTACACTTTACAAAATTATAGCTCTTTTTTACAAAAGTTCAATTTGGAAATAATCTAATTGTTGCAGAATTTTTAAAACATAAGATCCAAATGGCATGAGCAGTTTAGAAACATGAGCATGACATTTTTTCAGCATTTAGCTTGACTCAGCATTTCATACAAAAAAAGACACCTTTGGAAGTATGAGAGACAGCTAAGAATACAGAAAATAATTTTTCAAAATAGAAAATGTTAGAATTCTTAGTAATCAACATAGTATTTTGAATGGGACACTGGGAGCTCTATCCCCGGACTAATTTTACTTTAATATTATGGAAAGTCAACTCATTTGATTTTCTGATTCAATTATAGTAAAAATTCTCTTCCAGTTCCAACCAGAAATAAAAAAGAAAACCCCATTCAGGACTGAAATCACCCCTGCTTCATTTAAATATGTCAGCTCTTAATTAAATGTAATCAAGTACACAAGAAGATAATGTTTGATGGGTACCCAAACGCATTGCAGGCAATAAAAACAGACTCACAGGATATGCAAATATTGATTTTCTGAGACAAAATAATTTCTACAAACATGAGTTGTGTGGAGATCCAGGAGCTGAATGATGGGAGCTGGAATTTGAACAGATAACTACACACAATAAGGAGAGCCAATCAAATTCTAAAATAAAAATTATAAACCACTGAAATTTATTAATCAGTGGATATATGAGTGGTAGAGTATCCATAGCTAAAAACTACTGAATTTTCTAATAGATCAGATTCTTTGTACTGCGGTATGGGGATAAAAAAGAGGAAGAAAGGTTAAATAAAATATTTAAAACAGGAAAGGGTATAAGGGGCACACAATGGATAAGTTTTTAATAAACAGATAAAGGGAACCAAGATTTAAGAAGTGCTATTGGAGATTAAAAAATGAAAATGTGATCATCAGTTTAGACTCGTAATTTCATATGCACTATTTAAGCATTACAACCATTCTCCAGGACACAGGCTCATAGAAGCAGAGAATGAAGTGACCTTAAATTTAGTTTTTGGGTGCTTCACCTACACAGAAATGACTTTTTAAAAACTTTGACAAGGAATCTGATAAGTGGGATATCTCACTTTGTGTAGAATGAGTATCTTGTGAATAGCTACACTTTATTCTGTAGTTTAAAAAATTCCTTCTGAGGACTGTAATCTGGGCTTCTTTATTCTTCAAAGGTTTTCATCAGAATTTACCCTGTCTAGAAAATCAATAAATAATGTCCTACTGACAAATATAAACCTAGTAACCTTAAGGTTCATTTATAATGTTTCTAATAGATTAGAAAGAATTAGCTCCCTTTTTTTCCCTGTGGGAGCATCTTTCGTATTATGACGATATAAACACCGTAAGACTACGACCCCCTTGGTGATCACTAGAAATAATTTCCCAAAGTGGAGTAGAAGTTTTGCCAACAAAATTTGTGAATTATTACTTATAATACTTCATGGTGATTTTGATACTTTTTCTTAGCTGAATTACACTTTGTTCTCTGCTGCCCATAAATATTCAACTTTTATATACACTAGAGATATTTGTGTATATATATATATATATATATATATATATATATATTCTGAAAGTCAGATTTACTCCAATTAGCTCCCACAGGTATTTTATCAATTCAAGACTTTATCTTAGCTCCCAAAATATCTTCTAATCGTGGGAATCAAGCAGTGCATAAATCAGGTTTTCAAGAAAAAGAACTTTAAATTTTGTTACTTTGATGTCCAAGAGAAAGAGACTAGAATGATATTTTCACACTGTATTTCAGTTACAATTCTAGCAACATATTCTATCATTTTCCAACTGAAGTAAATTTTCCATATGGGCTATGACTCAGGTTTTTACTGTAAGAAAAACAGTTATCCACTTTTATATTTTCTCTGGCTTGTTAATTTATGTATAAATTTCAGATGACATTGAATAGATTTCATAACATAGCTCTAAATGTCGCTATGTCATTTTAAACACTGTCCACCGATTCCACACATGTATTAAACTGAGATTTTCCTTTTCTTTCCTTTCTATTCTGTTATACCACAGGATGGGTAATTGAGTGACTCAAATGAACAATAAACATAAAATAGATATCATTTTATTTTGAAGTACTTGAGTTATTAGGAATTAAAGTCATACTATTTGTGCGGACCTATCATAGAAGAAACTTAGTGGGTAAGATTTGCCTTAGACATATCTTTGATTTGCTTCTCTAAAACCTAACCATAGAATTATCAAACACAATATTTCATTGTGGTTTTGTTGTCTAATAGTACTATGTGCCAGAAGTTGGAAGCTGCTCACAAGAATAGTCATTGCTGATCATTCCATTCCATCAGAACTACATTATCTCTCCATTCCTAGATAAGCATGTTCAAATGCCCATTTAAGTTAAAATCTTTAGAAGTGTTTTTAAAGCCTCTGAAAATATTTTTGTAGACTCATTCAGTGTAACTCAAATATCTCCCTACACTCTCACTAGTCATTAGATATTTAGGGGCAGAATGAGTTACCACATATCATATCTGTAACTGTAACTTCCATTGTAAGTGTCAATTGGGACCATTCTCCCTCTAAATATAGCTTCATCTAAATATGCCAAAAGTCCTCCCATAAAAATTCTTTTTTACATGAGAAGATATTGTCACACCATGTAGTCAGAGCTATAACTAATACCACTGAAGGTATCTGGCTTCAATTCCAACTATATTTAAATGATTCCAGGCAAATTCACATTCAGCTTAATCAAACAATCTATTAAACTGTGGCATACTAGGCAGACAGCTTTAATCTGCTTACCATCAAAAGCAGCCAGGTGTTTCATCAAATTATTACCTTGATTTATGGCTTTGAGATGACAGAAGCACTACTCTACAGCATCCTCCACTTAATATCACGGACTTTATGTCATCAGAATGTGTTTAATAATGGTTTCTTTTTCAGATTTACCAGGAAAAATCTTCAGAGGATGGTTGATGATCAGTGGCTATCAAATATATCTTTCTCTACTTTATTCTTCCTCTGCTTTCAAAATGATGTAACTCATGTTTGATAAGGAAGAATACATACAGCAAGGCTGTACTGACATACAATTCTCTATTCCAAATTATTACATGTTTTCATAGAATTACTCCAGATAGGATGAGTGAACACTCATGGAAAATAGCTGTTGATTCTACCATATATTCACTATCACGCTCTGAAACTACTGATATGAGTTCTGTAGAGTTCAGTTAATATAATCCAATTTTTGACACAACAAAAATGTAATCACTGTTTCTTTTGCTTTTATTCAGGCACCAGTGACCAAACTCAGGGTCTTGCACATGCTAGTCAAGCTCTATCACTGAGGCACACACTCTGGCAGCATTGCAGTAAAATTATCAAGAGGCGTTCATTGAATGTCCTAATTCAGTTTATACTAAAGACTGGTCTTAAGTGCTGCTGTTCAGATTCTTTTAATCTCAACCAATCAGGTAGATGATAAAGACTTATGTAGACCATTTTATAATCTGAAATGTAAATATTTTAATAATTCTTTCTAATACATATACTAAATTCATATTTTATCATTGATGTTGTAAATAGGGCTGTGTTAGGATTTGTATGTGAAAAATGCTTTTTTAAAACCTGAATAATGTTTGAGATTGTTTATTGTCAAAATCTGTGAAAGAGATCAATATGTTTCTCACAGTTTGAGAGATATGTCTTGTTGATTCAGTCCACACAATTCTGAGAAACTGCAGATTATATTTGGTCTTAGATATTTATATGGACAACATTGTACTTAACTCCTTTTTAGTAAGCAAGCCCTTTCAACTAAATTCTACTCAAAAACATTGAAAGGAGGGTTTAGCTCTACTATTATATTACAACGGAAGAGGAAATGCTACTCAGGTCTTCAACAGCATGCCTAGTTTCTTCGATGTATTGTGGTGCCTATGTAGACTTACCACATCTAATACAACTGGAGTAATCCAAAATAACACATTGTTTAATCTCCTACAGTTTATTATCAAACTTCAGAAAAACACAGCCTTTATGTTTTGGCCATAGAATGTATTATACAAGGAGTTAGTTAAAATGAAATACCTGCTTCGATCATTTCCTTTAACCAAGCAATAATCTCTTGTTATTCTTCTAATATTCTTCCATGATTAAAACACAATGCTTAGAGTGGTTACTGTGCTCTTCACTGCATTTAATTAGCAACAGAAAAAATGAACTTGGTCTTGATGCACATAATTTTCATGTGCTGTATACTTCAACTGAATTTCAGTTGATTCTATAAATGTCACACTGGAATACAGGTACTAAATGGCATCCTAATTTCCTGCCCACTCTCTTATTCTTCATTTCTTTCACAGAGATGTCTATGCCCCCGAGGTAAAACTGCTCTTTGTTTGGTTCCCTAAGTGAGAAAACCCAGAGCTGCTACCTTGCCCAGAGCCTAGTTCACCTATGGCTTGCATAAAGTTTTAAGTAACGTAAAAACCTGTGGGAAGCTACTAAGACATTGTCACCAGTTGTTGCTTTACAGGTATTGATTAATATGCCTTTTTATGGTAAATTTCAGTAACTAGAGAAAACAAGCTCAGATTTCCTGCTAAGTTTCCTTCAGTGATTCCAGCATTTTGATTGCATTGATGGACTGGATATCTTATCTTCTTTGTTTATGGTGCTGTTAAATATTTTGTTATGACTATTAGAAGTCCTTAAAATTTGTTAGCTTAAAGAATCACAAACTTACTACCTTATAGTTTTGTTGATCGGAAATCCAGTGGGATCTCATAGGACAGTAAAAGCAAGATGCATTTATTTCTTCAAACTCTACAAGAAAATCCACTACCCTGCATTTTCCAGGTTTTCAGGCAGAACATTCTTTGGCCCATAGACCCTTCATCTTTAATGATGACAAAGTCAGGCTATTTCATGCTGCTGTCTTAGATCTTAGACTCTCTGCTGCTTTCTTTTTCAAATTTTAAAGACCTCTGTGTTTATATTATCCCTACAGGGATAACCCAGTATAACCTCCACATCTCAATATTATTAATTTAATCACATCTGCAAAGTCCCTTTTGATATATAAAGTAACACTTTTCAGAAGCCAGGAAATATGCATATTTGAAGGGTAATTATTCTGCTTATAACAGTACCACTGTCTTAGCTTTGGTGTTCACTGAAGAAAAATGGTTGTGTGTGTGTATGTGTATGTATGCGTGTGAACAATGAACTGTTAATGTTTTCTATAAATATATTGAATGCACATTTCAATATATCCACTGCTTTCTGCTACTGATAGCCTTTTTTTTGCTCTTGTATGATGGACATCAATAATAATCTCCCCTCCCATGCATTTATTCTGCAGTTTACCCACTCAGTGTTTTGGGCATTGCTGGCTTATCAGTCAATATAGGGAAAGGACCCATAGCCTTATGCACATGTGGAATGTGTTTAATAGTGCACACTCTGCAAAGGATACAAATGAAATGGGCATTGTGAAGTAATATACAGAACTACAAGAACATAGACTTTCGGACTGAGATAGAGGCTACTGAAGCCAGTGGAATTAGCTTGAGAAATATAGTGATATTAAAAGGATTAGATGCTAATTACTGGGAGTCTATAGAACAGATTCATCCTAATCACTTGTTCACAGGTTTGCTTAAACTGTATTCTTTTTTTCTCCATTGAAATCCATATATGCTGTGTTAGCTAAAGTAATGTCATTATGCATTGTAAGAAGTATGTAATGACTTGTACATAAAAGTATATCTTTTCCTCCATGGCCTGTTTGAAAACTAATTCATAGCTGACCTCCCACATACAGAGGCCTAAATAAATATTATTATTAATCTTTCATTCTCTCCTATTTTTCTAGTATACTATTACATGAATTAAGTGGCTCATTCTTTTCTTAATACTATCAACTATGACCTTTTATTTTGCCTTATAATTTTCCTTCCTTTCTAGAAGTATGGTGGTGAAGAGAGGAAAAGAGAGAGAGAGAGAGAGAGAGAGAGAGAGAGAGAGAGGGAAAGGTGGAGAGCTGTAGGGAGGGAAGGGAATGGGAGGAAACAGGAGAGAAAAGGAGAGGACAATGGAGGGGACCATTTGATCCCAAACAAACAAAAAAGGAACCATAAAATGAGCCCTATTATTTCACTAGAGTGCTTCATTTTCCAAGTAATAGTTGTGGGTGGGAAATCGCAGTAACATGAAGCACTTTAGAGAGGCTGGAAGAGTAAGAATTCCCAACAGGAGGACTTGAGAGGTGGGTGCTGCATGGTAAGGCTGGGAGAGGGAGAAGGAGATACCCGGACATTTGTAATAATTTGACTTATTTGTTGAATGCTGAAAGATTTGACTATGAGAGGGCAGAAAGGAACCACTGAAATGTGGTAGAAGAGAATCATTCACATGAGGTAGAATTTAAATTCTCAACAGTATGATTGGAGAGAGCTGTGTCTTTCTGAGACAGGGCAGAATCTTTGGAAAAGGTATAGGGCCATTGCACTGAGGCCAAATAATCCCAGACCAATGACTACTTTTGTCTTTCCATATAAAAATGTATTGTTGTAGAGTGTACGCTGATCCTCAAATTGCCTAAAAACATACAAGAGCAAGATTCAGAAGTATTTTGTGTAACCCAACAAAATATGTTTCAGCAACTTTAAACCCACAATGTGAGATACCCAAGCAAAAATTTTACCATAATACAGTAGTTTTAAGAAAAACTTACTGTGTTAGCTTTCTGTAGCTGTGGCAAAATGTCACACAGTTATCTTGGCTTATAGTTTCAAAGGGTTCAGTTCATCATCACCTGGCTCCATTGCTGTGGGCTGTGGTGAGGCAGAACAGCATAGCAAATACGGTATGGCTGAGAAGTCTGCTCAGCTCATAGGCACAAGGAGGCAGAGTAAGGAAGCAAAGAGATGAGAAAAATTCTGACAGGAATCCCCTCCTCCTAAGTTTTCCTAACCTCCAATAATGCAAATAAAGTGTGAATCCATTAATGGATTAATCAACTGATGAAATTCAAGTCTTTATGACAGGAAGAAAGGAAAGAGCAGAATTCTTGTTTGAAAACTTGTGGACAAAAGCAAAAGGAGAGCACATTTTAAATAAAAAGGAGAGAGAGAGAAGGGGATGAGAAAGCAAACAACGTGTTTCCAGCATGCGTTCTACCCAAGTATAAAACTGTTGATATTTACTTTGATATATTATATACAGGATAAAGTACACATTCCAAATTTCTTTTGCATGTGTTTCTCAGGGGCTACAGACTAGCTAAAAGGATGTATGTGGTTTGGATAAGTTCAAGAATTTGACATCCCATGTTTTACTCCCTTATGAAGAATGTAAAATGCATGGCGTACATGTTAAGTGACATCTGCTGCCTGTGATGATTCAAAACTGGAACATGACTGCCTCTCATGTCTTGGTACTAGGAAATATAACAGTTATGCAGGGGGTGGAAATAATGCTTTACTCACATAGAGAAAAGAAGGTGTGGGGGTCAGTCTCCCATGAAAGGAGATTTTTTTTCCCTCAGAACAAGGGCACTATAAATGCCATATTGTGCTGCCACAGAAGGACTTTGTCCCTGGTCCAGAAGACAGACATGGTTGGGGTTGTCCAGGTTCCACTTGCTATGCAGACCAAAGTAAAAGAAAGGAACACTGAATAAAAAACACATTGAGTCTGAAACAAGGAAAAACATTTCCACACAAGGTCAGAAGTCCAGCTTAGGCTAGCAATACTCTTAGGGAAAAATTTTAGGCTAAAATTCCATTCTTACGTGCCTGACAGGAGGATGAAAGAGAGCATTCATGAGTGTTGTCTTTTCCATCAACATATCATTTCATAAGGTCATCTTGAAATTGAAACCTGTGTGTGACAGTTCAGGATGGAAAAGCCTAGGTGCCTTAAATCATAGAGTAGAGGATCTTCCCTGCATTAATCACCTGACAGTTCTTAAATATCCAAAAAAATTAGCCTATATCAACATTAATATTTTTGAATTGTCTGCCACTCATATCTGTATCCAATCCAAATAGAACTACCATTCTTAGGTACTTCAGTATTTTCTTATCCTGTTATAAGCTCCTCACACTACAACTATATGGTTAAAATTTAACTTTTCTGTTCTCCTGAGATTAGGCTGATTTGAAGTTTTTTTGTGCATATTTGCATGTGTTTAACCTAACCGTGCCTAGTAACATACTACTTTGACACTGTTTTTCTGTACTCTCCACAGATGTGTAGAGAACAGATTATCAGTATCTAAGCATCCCTCATTCATCTTTGAACAGCTTCCCCAATCTCTTTTTCCTTTGGCTTATGCAGATTTCTAATTATAACTCCATTAAGACATTACCTTTCACTGCCTCCATTATAATTACTTGGGGCTCTCTCTTAACTTCAAAATTATTGATTCTGTACAAGTGTGTGGGCTTGACTAATTTAGACATTAACGAGTGTATGAAAGAGTCTGTTTAAAGAACCACTATCTTACAAATTCAATTTACATGTATCTAGTAACTGAATTCAAAGAACAATTCATTTTATCAGGCAATATTGACTATTTGCTTTTTCTCCTTTTCTCTAGCCAATAGAGCAAAACATTTTTAATTTGCCTTATTTTGACAGGATGATATTCATTGAATTAACTTTTGACTAAAACTTGTCAGATTTCTCAATTCTGTGTATTGATACCATGGCATGAATGTGCTGTGTTTTTGCTGCTTGTGTCTGGTACGCAAGCTAAATTACTGAAGTTAATTTTGTGCTAGATGTTCAAGTGAAAATGTGCTATTTTTATCTCAATGAGAAATACCACTTAATTACAAAGGTTTCCATAAAGCTAATGAACACAGAACAGGGTCAGTACTTAACAATGGGTATTAGAGGTCAAATGAAAAGACTGGATGGATACATATTTTGAATTACAATATCTTAGTTAACTCATTTCAACTATTCTGTCAAGTGTCCTGTATCAGAAAGAATCAGAAAAATTGAGTCCACAGGGTTGTTTGCAGACAATAAGTTCATAGCATATTTTGTAATTTTCTATTTTAAATAATTATCTGATATAATCTAAATTATTTAATGCCTTTAAGTGTGCATATAATCTTTTTGCCAAGAACCAGGATTTAAGAGTTGACTATTAGTTTAAATGACACTAAAGAAAAATATAAGACATTTTTTATGACAAAATGAATATGAGAAGATAACACACTGTTTTTGATAATGTTTAGCTGTATAACTACCTTAACTATCTTGTTTATATATATTTTTTCCTCTTCCCCTTCTTTCCCGTTTCCACATTAAAATTTCTCTTTTCTTTTGGATAGTTTCTTTGCAATGCACAGCATCTATTGTATACTTTGAGTCCTATTTACTCAATCCACTTCTCACACTAGGGAGGCTATATGATAGAAAAGAATTTTTGTATGATTGGATGTTATTGAGTGGAACCTACTAAAAATTGCAGTCAGATAATAAATATTAGTTTAAAGCTATGTTATTATGGAAATGTGGTGTTATTCTAAGCACTGAATAACAGAAAACTATTGAATTGCATGGGCATTTCATTAACTGCATGCCATTTTAAAGAATGAGTTTGTAGAGATTAACTGGAAACCAGTAAAAAATAAAAGGACAGTTATAATGAGCATAAAATTGTGTACCATTTTAATAAATAGCACTGAGAAAATATTAATCATAAATTTTGAAAGATCAAATTTGTTTTTATATTAATAGGTATAATTACTAAATGAAACAAAGTAGTATATTTCCAACATGATATGTGGAAGTAACAGGGACATCCCTTTAAGGATGACTTCCTTCTTTGAAAAAATTAGAGTAAAATCAGAATCAAAACATAGATGTCAGAAATGTAAAAAGAGGACACTAACATATGAAATGTAGTCTTCTCATTAAGTAATAATAGTCTGCTAAAGCAAGAGATGACATATTTTAAGAAAATGTGAATCCACGAAGGGTTGAATCAAGTTGAAATGGTATTAATTTTATATCATTCATCTGAGCATCTCTCTGCTTCTTGGCTGGCATGGACTGGTTACCATTTCCTCCTCCCTGACCTCTAGCAGGCTGTGTCTCTCTTGATCCAGCCAGCCATGGACTGAAATGAACACCTCTCCCTTTATGTTGTTAGTGTTGGCTATTTTGTTCCAGGATTGGGAAAGTAATTTAGTACACTATTTCTCTTTACCTTATTACTAATAAAATACATGTTGTTCACTATGATGCTTAATCATTTTTTTAACCGGAAACTGAACTCAAGACTTTGTGAGAGTTGTATCACCAGCCTCTTATGCTTAATCTTAAACTTGTCTGCTGCAAGAGATTCCTGGAGTGGTGAGTGGAGCTCCTGGCTGAGTGGGCTATTAGGACCTAGGGCATAGTGGCAGGAAATGGCTCATGGTGTGGAGACCTTGAGGTGTATATCTGCTCCACAACCTGTCACGCTTGGGTGCTGTTTCCCAGATGCTAGGTGTTGAGTAGCTTTCCTATTCTATGCCCTCCACCGAGGTATTTCTGCCTTAGAGCCAGCTGACCACGGTCGGAAACGTCTAGAACCATGTGCTGAAAATAAACCTCTCCTCATTGAAGTAGTTCGTTTCAGGTAATTTTATCCCAGAAAATAATAATACAAGCTGAATATGCTCACTCTATTATGGTACGTACTTTCTGATTTTTCTGTCTTTTCTGCGTTTCCTTTACATAAAATTATAATTCATATTTAATCAAAAGTTTAATGTATTCAGTTATCTACTCTGATATGTGGTTTTAATTTTTATTTTATTTAGTGAGGTTTTAGAAAAAAATATTTACTTTATTTATATTGTTACCCAAATTGGTCCAGACTTAGGAAAATCCCATTTGGGCTCCATTTTGTGTCCTCTTGTCAGTCGTTTAGTTTTGCTTTAATTCATTGAGCACCACTCTTCTTTCTGTTTTAAAGTACCCCATTTCATTTGCATTTTCTTTGTCCCAGCTCATGTTTTTCTTTTCATTTTTTTTTTTAATCTGGTTTTTGTTTTTTTTTTCCAGTACAGGAATCGAACTCATGACCTTGCTCTTGCCAGGCAGGCACTGTGCCCCTGAGTTAAATCCCCAGCCCCTGTCCCAGCTCATGGATCAACAATTTTTATGAAGAACTCAGTCTTTGTTTTGTTTCTGTTTTGTGTTTCTACATTTAGACTAAAACCAAGAACAAAACAGAATATTTGTCTGCTTTTTCATATTAAAAGCCATGAGCTCATGCAGAAATATTCCATTTTCAATGACAAGGTTCTTGTTAGTTTTCCCCTTTCAGGGTCTCTGCTTCTTCCAAGTGTCATTTTCTCTCACACAGTATTCTGTCTCTGCATTAGGACTTCAAACCCTCACTGCAGGTCTCCCATGCACTACAGCAACATGTGTAAATGCCCCTTACACAGCTGCAGCTCCCCTATTCCAAGCAAGGCCCCTTTCATGCAGCAGGATCTTTGTACAGTGATCCCTCTCCAAGCACGTCCATTAATATCTACTGTCCTCATCTCAGTTGGGATCTATTTGCTTCCTGTGTGAACCCACTTGTTTGCTTCTCCGACTTCATTTCCTCTCTAGTGTCACTTCCTGAGCCACCAATTGCATGGGTGCCCCACTTCCCTTTTTAGAGCTCTGCCTAAATGTAGACCTAAATGTTGAACCAAGATAGACACACTCCTTCCCTGGATTCTGGTATCCTCTTCCAGCATACTCCTTTGCATCTGTGCTTCTTTCTCTTGCTTTGGCTGTCCCCCAGGTCTGACTACTTCTGCATTCCTGGGAACCTGCCTCATCCCATCTGGATGCTGACACTGCTCTTGTAGCTACTGCTACCTCCACCTCTCATAATCGCTTTGCACTCTGCTTTGCTCCATTTAATTGGTTTATCCTTGAATTTTTCAGGAAACAAAGGGGAGAGAGTTAAACAAAATGAAGAAACAAAGGGGAATTGTGTGTCTTTTAGTCACAAATTATTTGTTCTTTGTGCTGTTGTTGAAATTAATGCTGTCTTCCCAAGCCCACAAGAATCCACAGCATCTTAGATTTTTCATCTTTTTGTGTATGATACTGAAGGTGGAACTCAGGAATGTTCTACCACTGAGAGACATTCCTAGACCATTTTATTTTTATTTTGACAATAGTCTTCCCAAATTTCTAAGGCTGGTCTCTAACAGGATTTTCCTGTAACTCTCCTGAGTAACTTGGATGATAGTTGTGCACCACAGTACCTAGTTACATTATTTTTTTGAGTTCATGTATTAGTTCTTTTGAACAAAGAAAATAATTTCCCTCAGATTGATATTTGATCTGTAAAATTCAGTAAATTGTGTACCCAATTTAGGTCACAGTATTTAAGTAACACCAAATCATCACAAAATATTCAATTAATATTCATTCATTATGTGTTCTGCTATTTGAACATATATGTATAAAATTAACTGTTAATATAGAAGTAATCGTGAGCTAGAATGTATGGGAAATATTATAATTTTCAATTTTTATGGAAAATTGGAAATCTTATATTTATATTAACTGTATTTAATATATATTTAATATTATATTTATATTCTATAAAATTTATTCCAATTTTATAGAAAATTGGAAATATTATATTTTTCTATTTTTTCATAAATCACTATTTTATTTAGTTTAAAGTAGAGTCTCAGTATCATACTATACACGTACCATTGTATGCCAGAAATTCCAACAAGCTGTAGTTTATATACTAATCTTACTAAGTAGGTATTTTCACTTTTATTAATCCATTTAATATATGGAAAAATTAAAGTATAGAAGTCAAATGAGTTTTCTAAACTCTGACCTTGGGCTTCGATGTAAGCTTAGAACTTACTTGAAATTCTAAATTCTTATTTTTCATGTTATGACTGCCTGATCCAAAATTAAAAATTTTATTCTATACTTTTTCAGGACTGGAGATTGAACATTAAATCTAAGCACTTCTACATTTTCTTTTCTAATTTACTGTGAGATAAGGTTTTGCTAAGATGCCTAAGCAGGACTTGAATTTGTACACATCTCTCTCAGCTTGCCAAAGGGCTGGGCTTTCATGGGGCACTGCCACTTCGGGCTTTATAACTTTTCTTCACATATAACATACAAACATAACACATTGTGTACATCATATAATTTCCTCTAAATATGATCATTCCTACCATTTAGAACTTTTCACAATGCAGATTCCTAGGCCATAGTTTTTAGATCCGATTAAGTCATTATTGTTCTTAAAGGAATAAATCAGGAACAAGTATTTCGTTTACAAATCACATGACAAGCACGTGCTCAACTATATATTGGCATATGACTATGAGAAATTCAAGTAGATTTGAGTGTTTTTTATAAATTTATTGTTAATACTGGGTTTTCATGATTGTCCTTTTATATCTTTTGTAAATTTATAACATGATACTTACCATTTTGTTAGGCAACTAGCATTTCACCTGATATTTTCTGGCTATGTCTGCGATATTCCTTTAAAAAGAACAATGATCCCGGCATGGTAGCACATGCCTCTTATCCCAACTTGTGGGAGGCTGAGGCAGGAACATCAGTATGAGTTTGAGGCCAGCTTGGGCTACATAGTGAGACTCCTTTTTTAAAAAAAAAATACAGACAAATGATTTTTTTTTATTGTAAGATAAATTTACAAATAATTTTCATGAATATTTAGAAGGAGACAACTCTAACCCTATATTTCAGAGTGGTGATTTTGTAAGAATTCTTAGCATTATGAAATGTTCATCTATAAATATTTTTATACAGTTTATGTCATGTTTAGCTACAGTGAGGAAATGTGTTGCTTATTTGCTTCTGAGCATATTGTACACATGTTCTAAGTATTCTGGTGGTTTAGGGTGGAAAGGTTAAAAAGTACAGGCAAAACGTTTCATGTATGCTGCTGAAAACAAAATAATTTGCTTTGTGACAGGGTCTAACACAGAACCATGCAACTGATTTACATAAAATTGCATGATTACTTATTAAATCTGTGATCATTCTAAAGCAACTCAGCTGCCCTTTGCTTATGAACACAGGTTAAGACTGAGGGAAAGTGTGCCAGCTTGCAATCAGCAAAGAGTATTCTGCAGTAACAGTGGAAAGATTTGGTGATCTGTAGCTTTTGTGCTCAAGAAAGTAAAGGCCCAGTTTTATCAGATACAGCTGAAAAGAATTATTATTTTTTGCATCGTACATAACAAAGTGATTGAGTGAATTGTGTAGAATTGTAGGGCACATCTATAATCCCAGCATTCTGGGAGGCTGAGGCAGGAAGGCTGCAAGTTCAAACTCAGGTTGGGCAACTCAGCAGTTTAGTGAGAACCGGTCTCAAAATAAAAATTAAACAACAACAACAACAAAAGATAAAAATTGAAGCTGGAGATGTAGCTCAGTGTGAGGACCTTGTGTTCAAAATACAATACTACGAAATAAAGCAAGAAATAAATAATTAGACAGATGCTATAGTAATAGGCAAGTGTCTGTGAACATGAATGTTTTCTCAAATATATACAGAAAAATGATTCACAGGCAGGAATTTATTGCATAATAATTTGTATTCTAGACTCCAGCAACCAGAAGACACCATATTTGAACTTTTGCTTTCTATGTAATACAGTATTTTTCATTTGAATGTTACCTCAATTTTTGCTTGCCAGCTATGTTCAGTTTTTGAATTTATCTTTTTTCTTCCAGTGTAATAAAAAACATTAACCAATGCTTCTCATCAGGAACTGTTATATCAAAAAATTGAAGCTCTATGTATGAATAAACACTATCAAGGTACTTTATACTGCTTATATAGAAGCAAGATTTTTGAATGGTAATCATTGTAGATTATGGGGAGTTCTCTTTTTATATTAACATATTCAAGGTGTGAGCAACATGGTCTGAAAGTAGCCATGTTTAGCTTATATTTTCTTACAGATAACTTATTTAAATTTGAAATAAGATTTAGAAAACTCTCATGTAAGATAATATAAAATATATATAGATGTATATGTTATCATATACATAAATCATGTTCTGTAACAAATTCAGTAAAGGACAATAGGCACACATTAAACCAGGAGTTGTTACATTGTGATGTTTAGCCCAGGAGTACTGGAATAACCAAAGAATTTTGAAAATGCAAATTAATGAGCTACATTCTAATTGTTGATTATTATTTTTTTTGTGTGATACTTGAGATTGAACTCAGGGTCTTGTGCATGCTAGGCAAGCACTGTACCACTGAGCTACAGCCCCAGCCCTACACCATAAAATACTGAATTATAATTTCAAGGATTGAGCCCAAAAAACTGTTTAAAGAAGCAATTTGTGTGTTTCTGGTGAATATTAAATTGCATATACCAGGCAGCAAAACATTTCCTTACTTTCTTCAACCTTTCTCTCTTTTTTCTCTCACCTAATGACATAATGTTGATTTAACAACTATATAAAATGTGACTGAATAATGTCATATATAAATAAGTTACTTATGTATAATTTTGCAAAAAATTATCTAAATCCAAAATAGCACCAAGTGAGAATTGCTCTTTGTTTACTGTAGGTTTAACAAGCAATGCTGGACTCTTTTTGGAAAGTAAGACTGAGTGCTTTTGAGAAAACAAAGAGCTACATCTCTCGTGTCCACATCTAATAGTGTCTGTAGGCAAATGTCCATGGACAGCTTTCAAACATTTAAGATATCCCATTATTTGGGGTAAGAATAGATGGACCACATATAATATTTACTCTGTGATACTAATTGATTCTCCTGTAATTATTTTCAGAAGACGTAAGCAAAGACACACATTTGCACAATTCTAAAGAATTTATGAAAATGTTTAATATAGTATAAACACAAATTTAAATTCATTGTAAATTTTATATTACCTAAGTATGTGTAAAATATTCACAAATATTTTAAACTTCAATTTTAGAAAATATAAAATGAGCAGAATTTAAAAAGAGTAAAATTTTCCCAAATAAATTTAACTCATCTTCCTCAAATGCTAAAATCCTGTTTTTCTTAATTTTGTTAAAAGGAACTATTGTACACTTCATAAATGCATTTTTTCAGTACTTCTACATTTATTAACTAGAATTAATCTTTCTTTTTTTCTCTTTCTCTCTTTCCTTCTTTATTTAATTCTTTTATCAAGATGGATTAATTTTTTAAAAATACCTCTGACTACAATGGAATGCTACTCTAATTTATTTACTGATAATATTTTTTAGTAGTCGTTACAGGAAACTGTTTCAAATTGAATTCGTCCTGTTTTTATGTCCCTTCATTTTTTAAAGCAGAAAGAAAACAACATTCGTACACTATTATCAAACTACACACTGTACTGATATCACCAGTTTTCTCACTAGTCTTTCTCCTTATCAGGATCTAATCCAGGTTGTCACAATCCTTTTTATTTATCATTTCTCCCTTGTCTTCTGTAATATATGAATTTTTGGCCTTATTTTTCCCAACCTTGACATATTTAAAGGCACTAGTCAGGTGTTTATACATTGTCCCACAATTTGAATTATCTCATAGTTTACTGATGAATATACATAAGCTCTGAAATTTTAGGCACAATAACACAACAGTAAAATACTGTTTCTGTTATATTCCATCAAAGCATGTGTAGTGGATTGAAAACTGGTGGTCAACTTGTAACCCCCAACTGAACTAGTGAGTGGTGCTGGGTGTGGGAAGCCCACCTGAGGACTGTAGCATAAGAGGCAGACCTGGAGAAGAAGGAGGCTGTTGGGAGCTGAGAGAGGCTGTTGGGAGCTGAGAGAGGCTGTAGGGAGCTGGCTTTCCTCATGAACTTGGCTGTTTTCATCCTCCGAGGATCTCGGGACCTCGCTGGCACTGAAAATGGCTTCGGTTCACTTTGGAGAGCTCTGGTCCTCACTTCGAGCATCGTTTCCTGGTTCCGGAGGGGAAGATGGTGCACTGCCGGCCTCCTGGAAAAGCTTGCTGCATTGGCTTCCCTGATTGGAACTCGGCCATCCTGATCATCGGAGGGGCTCGGGACCTCACTGTTGCCAACGACGGCTGTGGTACCTTTTGGAAGAGCTCAGGCTCCTCTGAGCATCACTTCCTGGCTCCAGTGCAGATCCCTCAGCCTGCTAGCACAGGTCTTTCATCCTGCTGGCACAGACTTTGTAGATTCCACCACTGACCTTTGGGCCTTTCCAGCAGATCCGTGAAACAGGTCTGCATGAGACGTTGTCACGGACTCTGGGCCTCCAGTTGGATTCATGGGAGGCATTGTTATGGGCTCTGGGTATTCAACTCGACTCATGTAGGACATTATTGTGGGATCCAGGCCCTCAGCTGGATTCCTTGGTCTTAGTGTGTGGACAGATTCCCTGCACTCTTTTGTATACTGTTTTTTGGGTGACATATAAATAATCATATAAAGTATGTGTGCTGTATTATGTTGTTCCCCTTGCAAAATAAGCCCCAAACCAACACAGCATGTGTAATATATATACACATTATCACTCATATTTTAGCTTGTTTATTTGGTTCAAGTGGCATTTGCTGTTTCCTTACCTCCTTATATTCTATTTGTAACAGGCGAGTAATTAAACCTAGTTTAATTTTTTTTTTCCTTTCTTTTGGAGACAGGGTCTTATTATTCAGTTCAGGTTGGTCTTGAACTTACTTTATAGCCCAGGCTGGCCTTGAATTCGCAACAATCCTGCTGCCTAAGCCTCTTGAGTGCTGGGATTACAGATGTGTGGCCTCCATGCCCAGCCCTAGTTTAGTCTTAAGAAAAAGAGTTATTTTCACACACCAGTGAAAGAAATATCAAAGGTTTTGTGCATATATGTTAAATATATTATAGCTCTTAATGAATATTTTGGAGAAGGTAATGATCCTGTATAAATATCCTACTCTTCTTCAAGTTTTGCCAACTAATTTTAGAGTAATCAGTGAATCTTGGATTTTGTGACTGCAAGTTATACTGTAATATTCAAATCGAGTTCATTCTTTTTATTTCTGCTACATTTCTTAATTGGAAATCTTTCTCAAGCAGGTTGATTTCTTCTCCTATATTTATTTGCCTATTCAATCATTTTTATATTAGGATGAAAATCTTTTTTTCATTATATTGCAATATTATTTTCATGTATGTGGTTGCTCAAATTTTTCCAAGTGTACTTATTAGAAACTGTCTAGGTTTTAAGTTATTCAGTTTATAAAATGCTTCCTTATTTTTACAACTCCAAGGTGTTACAGGTTTACCTTATATGCTAAGCCCTTAACCGTTGAATCAACTGTTTCCTAAAGGTACACTTTTTAAAGCTGGAGAATGGCATTTGTAAACCCAGTCTGGATTATAAGTGTGTTCATTGCAACTTGGTTGTATTTCTCTCAGGGCCCAGAAAGACAAAACAGATAACTAATGCATGTCAAAATACATATTTGCATTCTTCAACACAATATATATATCTGTATCTATTTCTGTAGCTTTTAATATACACAGGAGCTCACACTGATATCTTTCACTCTGTTGAACAACACAGGGTTTGATCAATATTTGTTTTCTTACTTAATTATAATTTCTTTTCTTGGCAATAAAAAATCTGGATCCCATTACTGATAATACATTTAATCATTTGTTCAACTTTATTGTGTGAAAAATACTTTGAGAATGAGTAATCACATCCTGAATAATAAAACACTTCTACCTGAATTTCAGGGTTTAAATGTAACTTTTGTTCTCATCTCTAAAATATTTCATTAAAATATTGCTTTACAAAGTTACTTAGTTGAACTACTTTTCCTTTACCTTTAAAAATGAAGAACATAAGTAGAATACAAATTTGTTACTCTTTAGAGTGATTATCACAAAATGAATATATTTTATTTGTAAGGTATAGGTGTATAAAATTTAATTTCCAAAGATAAAGCTATACTTCACAGCAGTCATTTTCTTGAATAGAATATTTCTTCACTGAATACTGGATAATTTTGATCAGGAATATTTGTTGGAAAAAAGAACTTTAATTTATATTTTCACAAGAAAGAACTTTTGTGGGTGAAATAACAAGTAATTTTCAAGTGTTGAAGTTAGTTCTTTCATATCTGTGCACTTTAAATACGATGTGAAGTCTGACATTTCTTAAATGTTCTCATTTAGCATCTGGCAATAGCAACCTTACTTAATAGTAGGTTTAGAATTAATCCATATGGTAAAACCCAGACTCTGATTACTTTACTTACAAGTTTCATAACTATGACTCATTCATTAATTTCTTACTGATTCAATTTTTCTATAATTAAATTAGAAATAATTGCATCACTCTTGTATATACCTACAGTACGGTTTTTCAACATTGGCACCGTTGACATTTTGTATAGAATAATTTTTTGTTGCATTGCGTGATGTTTAGCATTATCTTTGTGCTCTACCCCAGAGCACAAAGTATAACTACATGCCTCAGTTGTGACAATCAGTGCTATCACTCACCTTTGCAAAATGGTTTTCTGTGAAAATAATTACCATTAGTTGAAAATCACTGGCCAAATGTACGCCAAGAGGAAATGTCTGTGTCTCATGAAAAAGTGGTTGCAAATGAAATGAGTGCACCTAAGATAATCAAAAGTGAGCTCCAGCTAAGCTTTAAAAAATGTGTCCTAATTCATCTATTATCAAGAACAAAGACTAAAATTTTCAGAAAAAATATTAGGGAGTATTTTCATTATTTGTACTTTGTATAGAAAATGGGACTACATAGCTCAGATTTGGAGGGTGAAAGACCAAATGATATGGCACTGAGGCTGGTGTAGCCCTTTCTTCACACACTCCTACACTACCTCCTGCTGCTTCCTCACATTTCGGTGGATGGACTCATACTGGTGTACAAACAAACATATTATTCAGAAAGTTTTTAAGATTTTAATCAACAAATTCAAGAGGACTCTGTGTACTGACGGGCTGACAGAGAAGATCAGCTTCATCACGGTCTTTGCATCCTTGTCCCCATTTGGCAGAGACATTGACATACAGTGACTTTAATAAAAACACAGGAAAGAATCATAAGAGCAAGCATGAACTGAGATTATTTATTATAAGTTTAAAGACATGAATGTAAGAAATAGGAGGCTTATACAACGTTTGCCAGAGCTGGTAGAACGGAAAAGGTGGAAGCTTCTGTGAATGATAGCAGCTATGAGAATTGAAGCAGGTGGGTCCAGAATAGCCTAGAGTCCCCCACAGTCCCTCACCATCTGTTCCCACACCTGTGAGCACCCGCCTCCGGAGGAAAGTGACTTCCCTGAAGTCCGCTGCTTTCCTGTCTCCCGTGGTTGCCTCTCATTAGCAAATTCCATCCATAAAACTTCCTGGAGAAGCAAGCTGGGAACATGATTTTTTCTTCTTTTCTAACAGCATGGAGAGCAGAGAAAGGCTAAAGTGAGATTGAAGATGATCCAGTAATGAGCAACCCAACCCTGCCCGATCCTTTAGGTTAGGATTCATATATGCCACTTTTGTCATTATTTAATTTAATAATAAAGAGATTAAAATCATACTTCTGCTAATATCAAAGTAGCTCATCCTTAAAACATGCATAATCTAAAGGTGTTCTCACCCACTAGTGACACAGCTGGACCTCAGGAGGCACTTCCATTTGCCTACTAGCCAGACTGTTTGGAGTAAAGAGACGCCAGTAACAGCAATAAATTAGGGGGCGTGAGTTTCCTGCCATTTTCCTCCATTCAAAGAACTGTTTTGGTTCAAAGTCACACTGTTTGCCCCTGGTGAATAGATAATTTTCTACTTGATGAATAAGAAGAAAAATTCATGCTTATAAATTCATGCTCATTAAAATTTATGCTTGTATAAAGCATGTATTTTAGTGAGTATAAACAATTCCCTTGTGTTGTCAAGAGATGATCATGTGCAAACATTGTATGTCTCCCGAGTGTGAGAAGCTGAAAGATTCAATAAGATCTAAAATTATGACAGATATTGTAAAATGGAAAGAAACTTCAAAAGGAAAGAGAAACTGGGATGAGAAAAGGGAGAAAAGAAGGAAGGGAAAAGCAATATATAAATATATATGTTAGTTAAGATAGTAATACTACTAATTTCTTTTAGTTAATTGAAAAGAAAGATTTGTACTAATATTGTTTGGGCAGTTAAATGCCAATATCTTGTACTCTGAGTAACTAATTTAAAGACAACAATAGGCAACGTATTAACCATTGTAACTGTCCTATTATCTTATTTTGAAATGTTGTGTTTTTTTTCTTTAAAATAATAAAAGACTAGTAAAAAAGAGGTCCAGCAATTTAGTAAATTTACCACCTATATCCTCGAGAATTTGCTGCCTTAGAGACAGATCTGTCCTTGAGATTATTGAAATTATCTTCGGCAGTATCACTATTGAAAGCATCCTATGGATACAAATACTTTGGTCCTCATACTTGACATTTTCTCAAAATAACTCTTTTTCACAACTGTTTGTTACCAAATTCTGTGTTATGCCACTTACTAGTTTCCGACAGTTCTGATTAATTTTGTGTGTGAAAGTGGCTGGGCTAGCGTGCATAGCGATATCACAAAAACAGCTAACTAAAATAAGTCCTTGCTGGGTTATGTTGCACTTATGTTCTTTCTGTTTTCATTCTTCTGGTGAAATATTAATAAACAAAATGTTATCCAATGTAAAGTAGTACTATTTATCTTTTTTTCTTTCTAATTAATGTTTTAGTGTTTATGGAGCTGTGCTATCTTGGAGTCATAGAGATCCTTTTCTGTATTTTATTAAATTAAAATCTTTTGAAGACCTGTTCATGTACATGGAATTTAAGCAACTCCTTCAAAGCGAGTACAAAAGTGTGCATGAGTACTTAGAAGAAACATTTTAGGGGGCTGGGGATTTAGCTCAGCGGCAAAAACGCCTGCCTGGCAAGCGCAAGGTCGTGAGTTCGGTTCCCGGTACCAGAGAAAAACCAAAAAAACCCAAAAAACAAAAATAAAAACAGAAGAAACATTTCAGTACACTACAGATCGACCTACAGTGACAAGAAATTGAGAAGTGCTTACACATGAAAACTGCCGGTGGTGAGCTTGTGGCCTTCCACACAGATGCCCTTCCGTTTGATACCTCATCTCTCCTCTTCTGTTGCAGGATGATTGACTTTCTTTGGAGTTGATGGTAGGGCAGCTAAAACTTTATCCTTGAAGTAAATGTGCCATAGAGATGTTGAGTTAATAAACTCCATAAATACAGCTAACTGATTGTACCCAACACATACAAGCTCGCTACCACAGGGAAAGCAGAGAAACTTAGAAACTTGTGGGAATTTGAAAACTTGCTTAGTTGTCTTAACATTGTTATGTATATGTATATACCAATAAGTATATACCAATTTCCCAAAGAAATGTTATCATTACATACTACAAATATATAGTACTAGTAAAAATCAAATAAGTAGTACCCATCAAAAAGTCTTAAGAATATCACTATCAAAAGTACTGGGTGCTAAGTTTGGCAAAAACAATGGAAACACTTAAAATCACCAGGATTAAACAAAACAAACCCAAGCGAAACAAATAGCAGAGGAATCAGTAATTGTACATTGTGAGGAAATAGATTTCACATTTGGAGATCATGAGAATCACCATGAGACAAGTGCTTCAGGAAGTCATGTTCCAGTCAATTGGTAGATGTTACAATTAATTGGAAAAAAATTAAAATAGTTGCACAGTGTCAATGCATCTCCATACAAGGTACTTAGTAAAGGTGGACACATATAATTTTACCATGGGGAGATTCAGCAGACATCAGTCACCTCAACTGGTAAAGGGGGTAAGACAGGCTGCCCTCGTGAACTTCCTGGTAGCATAGACTGGGTGGTCAGTGTCACTTCTACATTTTGCTACCCAAACTCCACTACCATAACCTCACTGTGGGGGAGCGTCAAGTCTCTCCACCTGAATATGCAGATGGTCCAGAACTGTTTATTGAAAGCTGCAAACAAGTTGATCACTCTGTATGTGTTCTTATCTCTGGACTGTCTTCTATTATTTTGATGCATTTATCAAGCAATATACCACTGAAGCATTTGTCGTTTATTGTACTTTTAAACGTTCTCTAATTAGTCAATTTAAGGACTCAATATTTGTTTTTTATTTTCAAAACTGTTTTAGTCCTTGTTAGTCTTTTAGAGTCCCATATAAATTGGAGAATTGGCTTGTCAGTCTCCGAAGAAATTTCAGATTGAAATATAGTTGCACTGAATTATACCGCAATTTGAGAAGAAAAGAAAGTCTTTAAAATATTGTTTTCCATTAGTCAAATGGTATAACTCTCTTTTTACAATCTCGTTTAATTCCTCTTTATATGTTGCTATTGTCAGTATGTAGATCTTAGAAATGTTGTATTAACATTTTGCTAAATATTTCAAAATTTTAAAGTCAAGGTAAGTGATGTCTAAAATTTTATGCTGTAACAAAATTTATTTTAGCATACTGATTTTAATTCTGACACATGTTTATTAATTATTTCTGACGGTTTCACTGAATAATATTTGGATGACAGCTAAATCTTTCCTTGATTAGTACCTAAGGTGGTGGTTAACCTACAAAACTTCAGCAAACTAATTTGCTTTACAGAATTTTGCTGCCTATCATATGTTATTTTTTTAATTCCAGGGAATGGACTAGAGTTCTCTCTCTATTTCTCTGCCATCTTGAACTAACAGGGTGTTCTCAAAACTGTAGCTCCTACCATGTGCTGGCAACAGACCTTTTCTTGTTTCAGCCAAAATAAATGGTGTTTATTACAAAGACAGTGCTGTTGCAATGTGTAACTTGAGGTTTAATAAATTCTAGAATGTAGGTTGACTAAAAATGTATCTGTCTACTTTCAACTGTGGCAATATCCTGAGGGAGAAATAAACATCACTTTTCTACTGGATATTGACCAAATGGGCCCATGATGACGTTAAAATTGTGTAGTATGCAACTTAATGTCAGGAAATTCCCCAAATTTACAAAAACAATTGTCTTTCCAAATTCTGAAAAGATATTTCATTAGAATTTCAATTTTCTATTATATTGTAAGTTTTGTCTTTTGGATTTTTCTTTATTTTGTTTTATCTGAGGAAATTGCAGAGCCTTCATTAAGACAGTAGTGTACTAGTTTTGGATTCAAAATGTATATATTACTTTAGTACGAGGCAGAGGTACCACACTTCAGTTAGTGTGCAAAAGATAAAGAGAAGTTAAAGAGTAGGTAAAAAGTGTATAAAGGAATCGGGAAACGTGTTTACACAGTCAAAGGATATTTTAAGTGAAATTTTCTGTCTCTTAATTAGTGTCTCCCACTGTATTTATTGTGTTTATTTGTTGTATTTGTTTTGTATGCTGCTTAAAACCACTTTATGAGGCAAATATATCCATTAGTTGAAAGCAGTAATAATTTGTTTTTATGCTTTGAAACTCGGCACATATGACTTCATGTAAACTGATAAAGAGTAGTTTATTTGTCAGTTGGTAAGCATAAAGTAAGGTATTTCACAAATAAGCTATAAAAATTTAAAAGAGGATATCATTGTTTTTGTATGTTTTATTTTTTTCTTTATGAAATATGTTTCCATATACTTATCTGAGAAGGTGAGCACTTTGTAAAGTGTTCCCAGGGACAAACTATTAGTTTTTTTTTATTTACTGAAATAATACTCAAGAAGCACATTTTTCTGTGATGGACTCACTGACAAAAACAACAACAAAAAAATCTTCTTTGCTGTTTTCATGATGGTTCTTATAGGAAGAAAGGGTTCATTGCCGTAGTAGTCTTCAACCAAGATTCATGAATGGATTATACACTTCTCAGAGAGCTCTACATATGTGATTTTAGAAATTAATTATTTTGTTTCATATATTGTTTTTCCTTGCAGTTTTACTAAATTTGTTTGTTAGTTCTAACTTTTTGGTGAACTCTTTAGAGCTTTCCATACTTAAGATAATGCCATCAGCAAACATGGATAATTTCCTTTCTGCTTTGATTTGCACTTAACTCAGGATAGCAGTTCTAGCACTGTGCTGAATAGAAGTGGTGGTAGTGGATTTCTGTGTTTCTTCTGAACCTAGAGTAGTTAGTGTCTATGTTTCATCTTTGAAAATGGTGTTATGTTTGGGTTCTTTATATTTTACCTTCATTGCATTGAGATAATTTCCATCTAAGTCTAGTACAATGAGAAATTTTATAACTTTGAATTTTAAAGATTTTGCATTTTGTCAGGTGCTTTCTCTGCACCAATTGAGATGTTTATGTGATTTTCATCTTTCATTCTGTTAATGTAATGGTCTGCATTAGCATTCAAAAGGATACAATAGGATATCTTTTTTACCATCATCACTTCTGAAACAATTACTTTAGATGAACAGCATAAATATTACTCCTAAACCACCCTGCTGAGTACTGAAACCACATGATAGTATCTACCCACAGGAGGATCTATGCAGTGAAAGAATAATTGCTAGGAGATGGGGGCTCTGCTTACTACCCATCGGACCTGTGCTGTAGACAGTGCCCTTTCCTTATCTTACATGATAAGGAACATATCAGCCATGGAGTTTGATGGCTCACTCAGGTGCTGTGGGACTAGAACCATTTGCTGAGAATCAGCAGCTACACCTACATATAGCTACATCCATGCTATATCTCCTGTATTAGTGAAAAACCAAAATACTTAAGGGCCAGCTTATGTTTTCAACTCCCAATCAAAGTGAAGCAAATATATGTTTCCAGATAAGGTGATTTTCAACTCATATCCAAGTCTGCTTTAGACAATAAAAAACTTCTGCCAGGTGTGGTGACACATGTCTGTAAACACAGCATTTGGGAGGCTGAGACAGGAGGATCACTACAAGTTTGACGCCAGCCTGGGCTACAAAGTGAGTTCAAGGCCAGCCTGAACTGCACAGTGAAACCTTCTCACAAAAAGACAAAAAAAAAAATTTTTTTTTAAAAGGAGAACATTTATTGAAATACTCTTTTTGCACTGATAGTAGCTTCAGACTTGCCGAAGCATTAGAGGATTCATAGAAATGCATTATGTTGAAGAAAAGTCTTTATAAATACATGTTACAAAATTGAAAGATAAATACAAGTATATAATATTTAGAAAATTCCAGATTCATGACCTAAAGGCTGAGGCAAATTTTATTTTTTTCATTCTTTTTGTTAATAACAAAAAATGACTAGTACTTTTAAAAAGTATGGGTTTTAAAATGATTTATTTTCCCCTCAATGATTAAAAGAATACTTTTTCCAGCACTCTAGAAGTTTTATGTCGTATAAGCTCTAGATAAGTAGATCATGGAAGATCTGGATCTTCGATCTACATCATAGAAGGAAAGAAATATTCTTTTCTAGATGTCCTATTTGACAAATATATTGTATATCTCTGTATTTGCTTTATCCAAAATCTGTTTGTCAAGATGAATAATGAGCTTCTGGTGATTTCTTCGGTACTTTGAGATGAAATTTGGAGTCAAAACTTTAAGCAAAATATACCTGATAGATGTATTTATTATACTTGCTTTTTGGAGGTACACACACCTGACTTACATCTTTTCATGTGCAAACGCCTGAAGAGTAGTACTGATAATGACACTAGAACTCTTTATGCTGATCTAAATCAAATTCCCATAATCAGTGGCATGGTTTGTGGCATAAAGGAAAAACAACTTTTTTAATCTCTTCCTATTACTTAAGATTATTTTATTATGAAGTTATCAAATGCAAGATCTGAAGCCACATAAAATTAATGCTTGCTAATTACCTAATTATGTTTATTCAAAAGTAAGTCTAGTAGCAGGAAAATGTGATACATGTAAGTGAGGTTCAAAGTTGGGAATTTAAGAAGAAAACTATAAAAGATCACAATTCAAGAAAATGTTTGTATTCAAGGCAGTGCTTGAATGTAGTTATGATTTGTACCTGCAGAATCCCTTTAATGAAAAGAAAATTTGTATTCAGTACAAACATGTCTCTAGGAGTTAGAAGAAAATGCTAAACAACTCACAGTATTATCTAAAGAAATCTAATGAATTTGTCAATTTATTGGAAGAAAAAGAAATGTAAAGTAAAAGATACACAAGGTGTAAAAGTTTCTGATATAGAGACATGGTAAAAGAATGAAATACAAAATCCCCCTTAGAACCCAAGGGATGAATAGGAGTTAAAGAGAAAAGCAAGTCCAAAGAACATACGAGGATGAGGGCTAATATACTTTTAAAAAATAAAATATGAGTGAAAGCATAATAAACTCAGCAAACTGAAAAAATGTTTATATTATTTCAGAACATTGAGTGCAAGACGTGAGTGGGAGAAGATGGTGCTGGTAGGGGGGAGTGTAAATAATTATGCAAAAATGCCAAGAAATGTGCGCTTCATACTAAGAATAGCTGAATCTGACAACTGAAGGGCGATACGATTAAATCTGCAACTTTGCAAAATCACTGACTTGTAGGAAACTAGATGAGAGAATAAATTTTATTTCAGTACTTTAGGTTAATAAGTTAGGTTAATAATAATGATAAGAAATTAGAATGTCCTTCTAAATTTGTAAAGATACGGGAACCAAAGCATATTAACAAACACACAGATATAAATGAAACAACATAAAAACAATAAAACATTGCAGAGTGTCAGACAAGGTGATAAATTAATAGTGATTGTTGTTTTACAAGTAAGAAAAAAGGTTTAGAAAAAAAAATTTACCCTTCATGTGTGAGGAAGCTTTCATAAAATGTCATCCAAAAGTGAGGCATTACAAAGGTAGAGAGGAAGGGAGGAGAGGAGTTAGAGGGGAAAAAAAGAAACCACCCAGAACTCGGAAAGGTAGATATAACCCAGAAAGAAAAAGGCTTCTCTTAAGAGGGGAAAGAATGCTTAACATGGTAGAAGTACAGTTCACACAGGAGTATATACAGGTTAAGGACAAGAGCTCTAAAGAGAAAAAGCAAAATGGATCCATTACGTTGTGCACTTTTATAAGAAACCACTAGCAAGATTCTGACATTCTTATATAAGTCATGTGATGATAAATTAAAACATAAGCTAAAGTTATTAAAATTAATAATTTCAGAAGGACGACACAAAAGATGGAAAATATAATTACTCTGTACAATGTAATTTAGCATTGGATATTATGTATGAGCTAAATTATACAATAGTGAATGTAGACTTAACCATACGATTTCATCTAAAAGTGAAGAGAAGAAAGTTATCACCTATTTTGGAGGAAAGGGAACGTGATGAAAGAGAGGTAAATTATCCTTTTTTGAATTAGTAATATGTAAGAATTTCTCTAAAATTAGAAAAGCAAGTAGTATTACTATGTAGTGTTAAAAAAGTAAATAGGTGAATCAAATACAGAAGAAAATATGGTTGAGTACGGAAGGTACAATTCACATGTTGCAAAGGGCAAGTTATTCTTGATTTTAAAATTTTAGAAAAAATATAATTAAATGATAAAATTACTTGTAGGTGTGAATAACTTTAAGAATTTCAGCAGCCCCAAATAATGAAAAGCAAGTCAAAAAACAATTTTTAATATACTCAGAACTGTAGTATTTAAGCATATTTTGAACTAGACAAAGGAAATCATACAGTTAGAAATATTAAGATATGAAAGATAATAAGTTCATTGATAAAACAATTATCCTGGGAGCAGGTAAGACTAGAACATACTCAATTTTAAAATAATTGTTCTGTTAGACTTTTGTAAAATATTTAATAACAGTACAAAAATTTTCCATCCTTTTCTACTTCATTTGCGTCTATGAGCTAACAACCTTAAACATGCCATTTGATTTAAGTATAGTGCTATGGTTATTCATTCAGAAAGTTACTGATCAAATAAAAATAAGACCAGGTATCCTCACTTGATGTGTATAAAGACATTTAGGAATGTTTGTCTGAATACAGTGTGTATGATGAATATGAAAAAGAAAAACGTTTATTGAATTTGTTTGGACTCTTGAAGAGAAGGCATTTATAAAACCAATGAGGAACAGAGACCTGGGGAAAGATGGGAAGAAATAATGCTTCTACATTACAGGAGAAAAATAATGAATTGCAAGGGAAAAAAGGAAACTTTCCAAAGGAAAGTTTATGCTGAGCTTTCCTCCTAAATTCTTGATTCTTAAGTGTTCCTGGAAAAGTCTCACAGTTCAGTTATTAAAGAAAAAAAATTCACGTGAGGATAAGATATTCTGTTTTCCCATGAATGTCCTTCAATTTAAGAAAATCAGAAAGACATGTATTTTATATGCTGTCTTACATCAACCTCCCTGGAAGAAGCTCATTCCCTTTTCTTTAGAGGCACTAAGGAATCTAGCATTTGCCTGTCTGATGGTTTCATTCTTTGAAAGTAAAAGTGAGTTTACCCCAACATCATTCTCAGAAAACAAACTACAAAAATGTATTTTTAAATAAAAGATAAAGATCACTTATGTTCTTAAACAATTTTGATGTTAACTGACCTATTAACTGTTTTTTAAATCTTGCATGTTGGATATTTAGACAAAATTCCTTACGTTTTGTCGTTGTGTTTTTCTTATGAATTAAAAGAAACCTGTTTATTTTCTTTCAGAAGACTTGCATTGAATAAACCAGGAGGATTCATCCTGCTTAAATATTTCTTAGGAGTTATGTAAATGACCTGTAAAGCCCTGCTTTCTTGACAGAAACAGAGCTGGGTTCCTATCACGGCCTTTCCAATTATTAAAAGTGGCTCAGCTGTAGCATTTGTTTTCTCACAGGATGTTGTATAATCTACCCCATAGAAGTAGTGTGGAGACTCTGATCTTTCTAAAGGCCAGTGTGCAATCTCATTTACTTTGTTTTGCTCTGTTTTCTCTACACATAACATGAATCTTCACACTTTGGTAAGCCAACAAATAGTTTTTATTCTGAGCTAATTCATGATGCCTATATTGACTATGGTGGTGATAACTCGTAAAAATTCAAGGTCTGATAAGAAATAGGGCTTCATTTCCTTCCATCATTATCTTTACAGAAAACCTACAAAGTTTTTTATTTTGTTTCTTTTTCAAAAAGACAGCATGCATTTGTAGCTTAAAAAACAGTTTGATATTATACTTTCTTAAGGATGAAAATTTTCTCAAAATATTATCTTTACCATTTTAAAATGACATGGTTGTGTTTATACTCTGGAGAATGCCTTAATTTTAATATAATTAGATGTTATTTCTTTTATTTTGATATTTTGTATTACACACATGTGAGACAAAATTGCACTGAGGGGGGTTTTAAAGTCAAGCTTTTAAAGCTCCATGAAAAGAAACCAATCTTTTGTCAAAGGTCCAATTTCTGCTAATGAAAAAGAACTAGAGAATAAGAACAAAGGAAAAAAAGAAGAAAGGATTGTTTGTGTAAAGTTGAGAAATTTCAAAACGTAGAGATTTTAAGGGCTGAATTTTATAACCTGGTTGTATAATGTAAAAAGCTCCAAACAAGCAAAAGCAGCCGAGGGTGATAATGATCATAGCATCTTTGCAAAGTTAAGACAGATTTTTCTAAGAAAAGAAATAAAAGGTATATCATCAAGATGAAAATATTCATACAGTTTATTTTGAAAACTTGATAACCAACCTATTTATTAGACATAATAAGCAATCCTTGCTTTAATAAGTTTATATTTACTTAAAAAATAAATAATTACAATGCTTTACGATGTTTTATTACAACCAGCGTAACTATTTTGCCAGTTATAACTAACATTCTGGCAAACTTATGCATATAATTTAAGAAAATTAAAGTAGTTCCACAAAGGCAAATTATTCAGCTGTGCCATTATTAAGTTGTTTGTTTTTAAGAACTTATTGCTTTTTTACAGTGTGGCAAGCACTAAGCGAGGTAAAAAGAAAATTTGCGGAAAGGACTTTACTGAAAAAGCACTAATAAGCAGAATAAAAAATTACAAAATATTCAGAATTTAGTAGTAAGGATAAGATTCTCACTTGTATATGAGGTTTTAGAAACAGAGTCAAAATTTTAGAGATGTGAGATCACTGTGATGATATTTGGAAGTCAGCATCTGAAATCTTGGCTTAATTCAAAGAAAGAGGAAATTGGTCTGGCTTGAATAGACAAGATATATAGGTAAAAAGCACAACCAGGATATTCAGGCAGAAAAAAATATGGTGCCAATTTTCAGTCTGAGATTAGTCCTAATAGATCTGGAGTGAGCTGAGTGTAATAAATAGAAGTGAAGTCTAACTATACGATAAGACATATACTCCAACACTCAATCAGGGATAAGGGACAATTTAGAGATCAGAGCAGAGAGTGAATTTAGAAAGAGCATCTTGCAATCCAAGTTCCTTGAGAGTATAATACAATACCATAGAACACAGCCACAGCTTTCTTATTAAAGCATTTTTTCTTAAGATATTAAGTGAGAATTGGCATTGTGCAGGAGTTTAGACTCTCTCTGTGTGTGTGTGCGCGCGTGTGTGTGTGAGCGTGTGTGTGTGTGTGTGTGAATGCGTACAAGTCAAAGCCAGCTAAGGTATTTTTGTTCCTCTTGGATCTTATGCCATATGTCCATGGTGGTGCAATTCTTGGGACAATGCTCAAGAGAATGAGTTAAGTCAGGCACAGACATTCCTTAAATGCGCACAGAGAGCTTCACTTTCCAGCTGTCAAGCTTCTCCTTTAATGCAGGTTTTGCATTTATCCCTGACTTGGGTTAGAACCTATACTTTCTGTGTTTCTGGTCCTGACCATCTACCTGCAGGTCCTTTGTGTGGAGAAGCTGAAAAATCGAGAGAATGGGTATGTTATTGTTTTATTTATTTATTTATTTATTTATTTATTTATAGCTCAGAAGACCTCTTTTGTGTGCCCTTCTTGAATGTAAAGATTGAAAGATTTAAAAGTATGTGAATGAGGTAGCCATGTACAGATTTTATCTGTGATCTTTGGATATTTACAAAGAAGTTTATAGGTTTTTCATTGTCTCTTCCTGTCTTAGTTGCTTTCTTATTGTTGGAACAAAATATCTGACACCTGCAAGGTAAAGGTGGAAAGGTTTATTTTAGCTCATACTTTGCAGAGGTTTCAGTCCATAGGCAGCTCTTCCCAAGGTGGGCCAGCATGGTAGAGGTGCTTGACACAGGATACAGTTCATATCTTTGCAAGCAGAATGGAGACTTTCTTTTTCTTCTTTGTATTTCACCCAGGATGTAAGCCTATTTCTTGATGACACCCACACTTGGGATGGGTCTTTCCCTCTTCAGTAAGTCCATCACCTACATCCATCACTATGTGAAAGCAATCAGTGGATTAATCCAGTTTCACACACTAACAACTCAGTCACTGTCAAAAGCCTTAACAATGAGCATATGGGGCTTTGGGGGACATCTGGCTATAAGCCATAACAGTCCTCTTTTCCCTTCCTGCCTTGCTGCCTTCCTAGTAATCCCCTGCCTTCCTTTTCTCTTTTGATTTTGTTGAAAAAATCTGTTGCTCCTATGAGCTGACATAATCAGAATGTCAGGATGTGTTTCTGGTCTCAAGAAGACCTGTGGAAATGGTTATCTAAATAACAGGTGAGCACCACAGAAAATATAAAACTTCTATGGCATCACCAGTGACATGAATGATGCTTCCTAAAGAAGGTAAAGAGTATTTCACAGAGACAGTAACTGTTATCGTAGGATTCTTTGGTAATGTTTTTGACTCTAAGAAGGGAGAGAAAAACATCCAAGGTGATTGACAGCAAGGAAGAGAAGTGTGCAAAGACATGTTACTTTTGAAAAGGATTTGCTAGATTCGTGGTATTCCAACACAGGGTGCTGGAATATGATTTGAAGAGATGTCGTAGGTTAATCCTATATTGTGAGTGACCTCATTTACAATGCAAAGCAGCTAATATTTCATCAAGTAAATAATAAGGAGATTACAGGCTATTTTTACAGAAGGGCAATGGAATTCAAATTTGTATATATAATTTCCTTTCCCATTGTTTCTCTTTTTTTCCCACCTCACCTGTGAGGCTTGGGAACTGTCAACTTTAAATGTGGACCTCTTCCATCGGTCCTCCCAATTTCTTTGCCCCACACCATTTAAATTTCAATAAGAACGTTCCTTTTATACACACAGTCACACTCATAGCCTTTCCTGAAGTATTTATATTTTGTGCATCCAATTTCTCACCTCCCACTCCCTCTTTAATTTATCTCATGACTTCTAATTATTCAAAAAATAGCTTTTGCTAATGATGTCCATGTTGGCTAAATTAAATTTTTTGTCTTTTCCTTTTGACTTCGTGGTAATATTTAATAAAGCCCTCAAATAAACCCAAAGGTTCCCATCTTTTCTTTTCTTTTTTTCTCTTTTCTTTTCTTTTTATTAGCATATGTTTGCTGAGCATAATTATTACATTCATCTTGAGGAACAGTTGATACAAGTGCATAGCACACCTTAATTCTTTTCTTCCTTCTCATTCCCTCCTCTCACATCATCTTTCTTCCATCTCTTGGTCACTTTCCCTGTTGCAGAGACACTGGTGTTTAGATTTTATCACAAGTTCAAGCAGTGTGGCAGAGAATGTAGCACAAGGTGCGGAAGGCTGAGGAAGATTAGGAGGCAGTTCCTTAAGGAAAATGGCTGGGGATAGAATGAGCTGAGGATGTGAGAGAAGAAGAGCCTGCATATGTAGAAAGATTGCTCACTTCACCAATGTATTCCTTCAAGAACTTATCAGTGACTCTCTACTAAGTCTCTAGTTTATCATTACATAGATACCAATAATAAAATGCTGCATAGGAAACACTAGTATGCTATACCATATTAATATACCCAACCTAATGGCCTTGATAAATTTTATCCACAGCCAGTAAAGGCAATTCCAGATATTCTGGAGGCTTCTGGTGCTTTTGTTCACACCATTTGGAGCTCACCTCCAACTTTACCTGCATCTGTAGGATTGGATTGTAAACATCTCACTTCAAATAAATGCCTTCTGTAACTTCACCTTGCCTCCTAAAGCTCCTGTTGGGTATAATGCAGAAACATGCAAGAATCTTCTCCACAAGCAAGCATATGTTGATGAGAACTGTGAAAATATTAATAGTCCCAGAGACAACCCTTTGATTTTTTATATGTGTGATATCAAAATCTTAACATCATATAGCTTTACTGTCTGTATTTGAAGGCAGACATGAAGATACTTCATTTTTGCAAAATACAGAACAATTGCATAGTAAAGCAAGAAGTGGTTTAGAGAATGGCATTATTGATAAACACCAAATTTAGCTGTCACATTATTTTGAATCAGTAATTAACAAGCAGAGAGGTTATATGTAACATTTTGGCTAAATTTTGTATTTTGACTAATTTTTTATCAAAGAGCAATGTTTAGCCTTGTCATTTGCCCTTGTTTTTACATTGGTGTTGTAATGTGCTTCTGTCATGTAATATGAAGTAATTTCATTTTCACTGTAGTTTAGGTAATTTTTAAATCTCAGTTGATTTTTGAATTTCACATTTTAATATTTAATTTCTAATGTATATAACTAAAATCAACTTTTATGTTTTATTCTCCATGTATACTCACATCCTTTAGATTTTGAAATATCTACTTATATATGTCTTATTGGTCATTCATTACCTTGTTCCTTCACTTATTCAACATGTATTCAAGTGACAACAATATTTTTCATAATTCCAGGCTGCAGATATTCAAAGCAAACACAGTGATAGAGAAATTAAATGACAAAGCATTATGAAATTGTTTTATTAGAAGGTAGAATAGAAAAGACTACAGCAGAAAATATGAAAAATGTGTAACTGTATCATATTACCCTCACTTTTGGGTCAAAACAAAATAGATTTATTTGTGGTAAAATCTCCAAAAATATTTTTAACTGCATATGTCTGTAGTCTTGGCGATAAAATCTAAATATATATGGTCCTTTAGAATTAGCCACAAAAAATAGGTCCTGTATATTCCACTCATACCCATGGTAAGGAAAAAAATAACGTGATAGTACTGAAGGAAAAAGAAAACAGGATTGTAAATCTGATTGTTTTTCCTTATTTACTCTACAAATTTCCTGTGACTTACCTATGGTAGGTCTATTCAAGCCACCTTAAATACGCTGAACTTTTGTTTTCAGTTCATCTGTATCTTGGAAATAAAATCTATATGCTAAACAGTATCTTAAAGTTAACTTTGATTCTTTATTTCTAAGATAAATGATGACATTTTGCTCATCTTTCAACTATACTAGAATTCTGCTGAACAAAATGGGCCATTTTATACAGGCCATTTTTTTCCATATTGTCTAGGATTCCAGTGTATTTCCTTACTTCTGCTATGATTGTCCAATTCTTCACCTCTCAAAATCTCTCACTGTTATGCCTCTGCTTCCAAAATCTTTTACTCTGCTTATACCTTAAATCATCTCCAACTCTGACAGCTCTTCTTGCATTCTTAAATGTTCAAACTTTTATTATATTATGTTTAATTATATACTATTCTCCTTCATGACCTTTCCTAATATTTGGAAAAAGTCTTTCCACATTCCTTAAAGTTAACACTCTCTGAAATCTCTTTTCTGTTTTCTTTGTAGATCAACTGTATTTAGAACTTACTGTCTTTTCTCACCTTCCAAAGTTTCTGGCAAAATTAAAATGAAAATAACATAAGACAGAATGACCACAATATAAATATTACCAGCAGAGAAAATAAATATATCAAAATTTAAAGAAGAATTAAAAAGAAACATAGACAGAAATGTATTCCTTTGCATACATAAAAATACATGTAAATTAAAGTATTGGATGTAAAATGACAGTTGATCCACATCTTGTGCTGTAAGACCTAACTCCCAATCAATTCTCGAATAATGGAAGCTACTATTAAGAAATATTGCAGAAGCATCCCTGACAAATAAAAATCTGAAATTGATACCAAAATCTGTCAGCCACTAAACTATGATTAAACATATTAGGTCAAGCACTGTTTTATTAGCCATATTACAAGGGATATGACATATTGAAAATCTTTAAAGCTGGTTTCCTGTCAGTAGTGAAAAATGTTATGTTAACATGAAATCAACCTCCTCATTCCAAGGGTTATTTATCACATAGAATAGATTGAAGTTGGTGACCAGATGACCAGTAAAGTAGATTGATTTCGACAGAAAATAGCCTGGATAAAAAGTGAATCAGACGAGAAAGTGGATTGGCACTTAGGCTGAAGCTTGCTTCATGAAACAGAATATTTTCCATCTCTAGAGAATGAAGTTTGGAGCACTTTGAGGATTGCCATAAAATATTGTGTAGATGATCAGTTTACAAAGGGACATAGCTACAGGTCAATTAAGGACCTAAGGTTTCAAAATCCAAGGTACTCACGGAAGGCACAAGCATCTCCTCGTCAAGACATGGTGCATCCGGGCCGCAGTGCAGACAGCGGCTCCTTTTCTCTTAGGAAAGCTTGGAGAGGCTCCTAGAGGACCTGTCTGCTCAGACAGGCAATTGTTCCTAACTGGGTTGTGTAAGTGAACAAATGTCTGGATCATTTATAAGCATCAGGGACAACCTCCAGACATAGTTTATTCCTAGAACAACTTCTTGTTCTCATGGTATAATTCTACTGTGTATTTCCCATGTGATTATTTAAACCCCAGCGCTTCGCCTAACCACTTAAAACCCACTCTCCACAGCTGTCATTTTCTTCCTTCTTGGGAAGACAGAACGCAGCAGCGTTAAACTCATTTCACTGTCACACTAATGCTTCTTTCATCTCTCTCCAGTCATAGCAGAAATAGCATGTGCTTTCTAAGACTGATCTTTACATTTGTGCCCTCTTCCACCCTCAGAACTGACTCTGCATCCTTCCTTCTATGTACTATATATTCAGTTTTTACCTTTTACAAGCTACCTCCTATATCCATTTTCTTTAAAAATGTACATACCTCTTAAATTTCCAAATATTAGTAAACATTGAAAGACAAAATCATTCCTTGTGCTCTGTCTACTTTGGTGGTGCCATATTAATTCTACTCCTCAAAACTTCTTGAAAGGAGAGTTCTTACTTCCTTTGTTCTAGTTCAAGTCTCAACCCATGTCCATCTGTCCCTAATTCTCATCCCATTGAAAATTCCGTCAACTAACCATTTTTGAAAACTGTTTGTAACTCTCTCCTAAGTAAATACTGGGTAGTTTGCTTGTTGAGGATAGTTTGTTTCTAAATATCTAACCTGACTACTGCTTGATACTGTTTCTTTCTAAATATTTTTCACATTCAGTGGTTGTAAATAACACAATCAAGAACATAGTTCATTCTCTTTGTACATCTTACCTGGCTTATTACAACAGTCTCCTGTTTTTATTTCCACATTTTTATTATCCCATGTAACTATGAATTTTTTACACTCTAGCATAAGTTTTATAAGTGCATGTTATTATATTATATGCTGGTATAAAATAGTTCATTTCAATTTAAGCAAACTTGAAATTCTTATCAAGTTACAGGATCAGTCAACATATCATGTATAAGTAGAGTAAAACAAAATTTATAAATACTATTTGGAAATTGGATTGTATAGGTAATCTGATTTAAAAGAATTCTTCAAGTGTCAATGCCAATGAATTAACTATACTTTAATATATAGAAGAAAAATAAATTTTTGCTTATAGATAATGTTTAAGTAAGCAATGATTTCAGATTGTACAGTATTTTCTTGCTATTTAGAAGTAAAATTCTTAAGATAGTATCAGAGTGAGTTCTTCAGTTAAGAATATATCTTTCTCAGCTGGTCATGGTGGCACATACCTGTAATCTCAACAGGGTTGAGGCAGGAGGATCATTGAGAGTTCAAGGCCAACCTGGGACACAAAATGAGTTCAAGGCTAACCTGAATTGAACAATGAAACCTTGTCTCAAAAAACAAACAAACAAAAACAAACAAAAGAATATATCTTTCTCAACAGCCTAAAGGCATAGACATTGATAAAGAAAGTACCTGAAGTATACTTATTTTGTTTTTTAGTTCTTCTGGATTCATCCAGGTTGAGAATTCACGTAAATATTTTAATTACACAGTATTGAAAATTATAAATTTAAAAACCATAGCAATCCTTTGTAAGAGTAATTATTAAGAGATGGACAATTTGAAAGGGTAACAGCATTGAACTGAAGGTAAAATTTTAAGTCATGAGACACATATCTGTTGCCTTGCTAAGCATCAGGATACCTGGTTCTCCACATCCATGGGTTCAATATGTCAAGATTCAATCAAGCACAGGCAGAAAATATTTGAAAAGAACTGCATCTGTAGGAACATGTATGGGCTTTTTTCTGTCATTATTGCATATAAGTGTGTCATAACATCTATATTCAGTTTACAGAGCGGTGGTTTTTCTTTTGGGGGAGGTACTGGGAATCAAACTCACGGCTTCACACTTGCCAGGCAGGTGCTTATGCTACCAAGCTATATACCCGGGCCCAACATCTATATTCATAACATATAAATTGAGTTATGATTTATATGAATCTAAGGATGATATATAGAATATAAGAGGATCTTCCTAAGTTATATACAAATACTATGTCATTTTTATAAAAGGAACTTGAGCATCTGCAGACTTTGGTATACACAGGAGATCCGAGACCCAGTCTTTTGCGGGATGACTGGACTTATTTTTAACAGTTTCAATAAGAATTTTCACGTGCAACAATTAAATTCACATTTGATCTTTAAGTGAAGTGTGTGTTTTTTTAGCTAACACAAACATACAAAGAAAATAAAGAACCTAAGAAAAATATTTCCACGTTTAAAATCCTTCGAAGCAGACGTTCACAGATGTAAATTAGGTTCTTCCTGTAGCTTCCTGGGCACCTTTCATTCCCAGCTGGTCTTACACTGCGCTGTGAGTGCCACAGCATCACTAGCCATAGGGCTTCAGCTGCAACCAAAGGAAAACAGGGAGTTTCCACTTTCCAATCTGGCTCAAAGGGCAGGACGAGGGCAACCTCAGATATCCCCTAGACTCAGTTTGTAATCTGTGGTCCCCGACAGTTGTAGAGGCTACAAAGTTCAAGATCAGTGAGTCAGCAATTTTGAGCTTCAGTGAAAGACTTCCTATGGCTTGAGGATGTTGGTTTTCTCTCTGCAGCCTCGCATAGTGGAAGGAGAGAAAGGAAGAAGCATATTTTCTTAGAAAGCCTCTGGCCTCTTCAAGAGGCCCCCACCGTCATGACTGAATGGAACTGTACCTCCCAAGTGCCCAACTGCCTAAGATCATGGCAATAGACTTTAGGGATTAGCCTATGAATTTGGGGTGGCACACGCATCAACCCATAACTACACACACAAACATAAATATAGCGATCATAAGTTATTTTTAAAAATGTAGTTCATCTCCATTTCTTTTCCAAACATCACTGCCTTAAAATTCAATTTATCTCTTCCAGTAAATGAGTGGGAGAAAAATTAATATTTCAGACTTTCCTTTCTTCAAAGTTTTAGAAGAGATATTTTTGGAAATCTGACTTTTAAAATTTTTTTTGATACCTTTTAGGATGTAAGTTTGTTGGAATGTATCTTTCGGTTACAGAATTTGAGCTGCCTTCTTGGTTTCTTTCACAAGTGAAAGAAAAAGTCTTGCAGCAAGTTGTGTGTGTGTGTGTGTGTGTGTGTGTGTGCTGTGAATTTCTTTGCTTTAAATGTAATGACTTTTAGATTACCTCAAAACCCATACTATTTTTTCATACTAGAGAGACACTAAAAACTAGAGAAAAGGAAATCTGTCCTACACTTATTTCCCTTAGGATAAAGAGTGACGCGTTCACGATGAAATTAAAAAAGCAGTTATTCTGTCATGAGATAAGCTTACTTTTGCTTTTATGCTCTAGGCCTCTCTTAACTACTTACTAAAGTGTGCCACGTGGTGTGTGGTTGTGCACACCTGTAACCACAGCCTCAGTAGGGTGACAGGAAGATCCCTGTAAGTTCAAGTTCAGTCTGCACTACACAGTGAAACCTTGTCTCATCTTCCCCACAAAAGTGTCCCATAAAAATACAATTACAAAGAAATTACTTCACATGAATTCTTTCCCTTATCCTAAACATTTGTTTCCCACTTCACCGAGTTTTCACTCTGCTCCCAAGTTGTTTTAAAAATAAAATATAATTAAAAGGCTCATCAGAGCCTTGGAGACAGAGTCCCATAGTGATGCAGTGAAATAGGAGTAAAGAGCTGTTATAACACATGGCTGTGGCTTCATAAGCTCTGTCAGAGTCCCCTTGAAACCACAAATATTTTCACTGTTTGATCTCTCTGAGCAGTTTTTGGGAAGGCTATCTCTCCATGAAGCTGGACTCTTCTTCATAGAGTGGGTCACATGTGTATCAGCAGGCTTGTTAAAACTCAAAGTGAGGTGACAGCTGCCAACCTTGCTAAGCAGAGATTTCATTTTCATTACTAGTAGGTGAACTGTTCCATGGGTCTCTTATTAAGGTCAGTTTGATTCAATAGCTTGTAACCTCTGTGATGACAGTCTGCTTTACTTCTTTTTCATTCTTTTTTTATTGCTATTATCTGTTAACCAGGTAAGTGCCTAAAGCTAACATTGCTGACTGTAGACATAAGAATTTATTGCGTGTATTCCTTCTATTTTCTAATATATTTTAAAATTAAAACTATGGGGCTTTATCTGGGTTTTCTGGAGTATAGAGAATATGTATTATCATCTGTGAATAATTGTTAAAAATTTGGACATTAAATGAGCAAGTACATGAATGTTTTCTGAAACAACTTTATTTCCTTTGATAATGTACTATATGATGTTTGATGTACTATGTGAAAAGAGCAAGATTTCCACAATCAAATTGTACGGAAGAGAGTAGCTTCTACCACCAGGTGTTTTTTTTTGTTTTTATTTTTAGATCATGATTTATTAATAAGGGAGGGAAAGCTTAAAGTTATGCAAATCATGACCTAGAAGAGTAGAAATAGGAGAACATGTACAGTGTAAGAAAGTGCTTAATGCAGAGGGTCTGTTATGGTAATTTTCACTCTGTAAAAATGGCATTCCAGTTCCTTTGACTGTTATGCGAGAAGATTCAACTCTTCCATGAGTGCAGGGATTTTTATTCAGGAAAGGAGAGGGTTCTTTGAGAAGACAAGAAGAACCAATAACAATATATTTTATTTATTTTGTCACATAAATGGAAGTATTTCCTAATTTTGTGATATTTTCAACAATCTCCAGAGACAGAATCATGTATTCTTTCTTCTGAGCAGCCATAATTACACTGAATTAAAAAAAAATTTAAGTCTATACTATATTTTAACCTCCTTTTAAATTATCAATAGTATGAATTTAACCTTGTTCTGAGTTACAGGGAGAACTTATAGTCTTCTTATAATAGTGTTACCTTTTACATTTGTTTGCTAAGTAGTTAGAAGAAATAAATTGTAAAGGGTAAAGCTAAGCTTTGCTCTCTTCAGGTTTTTGTTTTTTTCTTTTTTTCCTATAATACACCTGTATTTGGGACGCATGAGAAAAGAGTTACAGGTACATGCAAAGGTATTGATTAGACTTTTCATGTAAAGAAACAAGAATTTAGTGGTCAGGAGGACATATACTAGAGTTATAATGAAATTGGCTACAAACACCTTATTGATTTGTTCTAATCTTGGGAGGACTGGTTACATAAAATTTGTGATATTTAACTTCCTAGTGTAGAAAATCAAAAATAAAAGGACCTACAGCACTGTGATGAAAATGATATAAAATAATTATACTAATTCTCAGTTTTAACCATCAGTTTTTGTCATGACTTTAAATATAGTTTTTTCCTCAAGCTTCCAATTCACTCAGAATATAATATTTTGTAAATGTGAAGCATTAGGTGATTATTACAGAGAAAAGCAACTTTAATATATCGAGTTGTTTAAATTGAAATGCTGTATAACCTGGGATTTGTTGTGAAAAAAACCACAAAATATCATAACAAAATAATTGGAAAATAACAATAGGTAATATATTACATATTGTTACCTTTAAAGAACTTACTCAGTGTACAGATATAAGCATAAAAATTCTCCAAATGATATTAGCACAAACCCTTTTATTAGTAAACTAAGAGAAATTAATAATGTAACTAACTTGGTTTTTTTTTTCCTTTCCCTTCCTTCTTTCTCCCCTTCCCCCATACTTTTCTCTTTCCTTTTGAACATTTTCTTCCCATTTCACAATATCTATTGTACATTTTGGTCCTTATATACTCTTTCAGTTTCTCATACCAGGGAGATAATAAGATGTTTACACATGTGAGTCTGATTTATTTTCCTTATGAGTATGATCTGAAGTTGCATCTGTTTACCTATAAATGTCTCAAGTTTATCCTTCTTTATGGCTGAGTAGTATTCCAGTATATAAAATGATCACATAGCTTTTATCCATTCCTCATTTGATGAGCATTTGGGTTGTTTCCAAGATTTACCTATTAGAAATTGTGCTACTATAAACCTGGGTGCACATATACCACTGTGGTCTAATATTCTTAATTCTTCTGGGGAGATACCCAAAAAGGAAACAGCTGGGTTCAATGGAATTTCTAATCCTAGATTTTTGAGGAATCTCCATACTGATTTCCACAATGGTTGCACCAGTCTACACACACCATGAGTGGAGAAGGGTTTCTTTTTCTCTCACAGTATCCCCAGCATTTGTTATTGGTTGATTTCTTAATGATACCCACTCTTTCTGGAGTGTGATGGAATCTCAGTGTTGTGTTCATTGGCATTCTCAGATGACCAATGATGTTGAACATTTAATCGAATTTTGAACCTCAAGCTTCCTCAAAAAGCAGAACAAATCAAGCCCAAAACTCATATGAGAGAGGAAATTATAAATATCAGAACAGAAGTTAATTCAAGTGAGCCTAAGAAAACAGTACAAAGAATCAACAAATTTAAGAGTTGCTTCTTTGAAGGACTAAATAAAATTAACAAACCTCTAGCCAGCCTCATCTAAAAGTGGAAAGAAAAGACTCAAATTCGAGTAATTAGGAATAAAAAGGGAAAAATCAAGATGGATTTTTCAGAAATCCAGAAGACCAATACGTATGTTGAGAAGCTGTACTCTAGTAAGATGGAAAACAAGAAATGGCAGATTCCTAGACACATATGAATTGCCAAAACTGAATTGAGGAGACATAAAAATTCTAAATAACTATTGGGGACCCTTATAGTGAGCCTCCAGTCTCCTGTGAGTTGTTAGGACACGTGGCCAGAGTGAAGGAAAGAAAGAGCAAGAGACAAAATGGCAGTGCAACAGGAATCCAGGAGGACCTGTTGTTCACCAGGAACAAAAGACCAAGACGCAGCCAGAACCTCCACATTTACTGATTGAGGAGGGGATTATCAGATGACTCAGAGGGCAGAGGTGGTCTTATTCTAAGAAGGATTCTGCCCTGGAGTGTTTTCTTTCCTGGTGGCTTTAGTCTTAGTTTTAGTGGGTGGGCCAGGATGGCCCACCTCTAGAGATAGTGGGAAATCTCAAAAAGGTGATACTGATAATCCCAAGCTTCACTTTATCCCTTAAGGAAGTATGGAAAATTAGTCACTGTGAATTTGTAATCTCCAAGAAATGACCAGTCTGGGTTTCGACTGAAAGAAATGAATATTATTTTCTTGTCCTAATTAAATATTCAGTTGTCCCAAAATGAGACATAAATATGTGCGAACAATTGCATTTTATCTTAAATACTGTGTAGCATTCCTGCACTTCTGAAATCATGTTGGTTCTTTGTATAGATAATTAACTGAGGTCTTTAAAACTTTTTAAATAATCATAAGCAGTTTTCCAGAGAATAAGCACCAGTTATTTCACTGAATTTTAGAGATTCTCATCAAGTTTTTCATAGGTACTATTATGGTAACATATGTAGCATATTTACAAAAATCATTAGTAATGATGAGCTATTCCAAACTCTAAAATATCTTGAATCATACATTTATTTCCTTAGATTTTATTTCAGAAAGTATATTTTTTCTTGGTTTTGTATGTTGTATAGCATGATAAGTAATTTATTGAATGGTTTTATATTTACCATCACATTCTAAGTATGAGAGATTGTCATTATGGGTATTTTTACTATCTTCCACTAATTACTTGTTTTAGAGATTGGAGAAAATTTCTCAGGGAAAATTTCTGAAATGAAGATTGGAATTAGCATAGTAAAATGCTGACTTAAATAGTAATATTTAATAAAACCTATTTGAGTCAACAAAATCTACAGGCATAAAAAATCATACAAAATCTAAAATTAACCAATAAGGGTTATAAGTAAATTTTAATAAAAACATAATAAAATTGTTTGAGATTCTAAATCCCTCATCACAACAAAGATGATAAACACTCAATAGAGTTTAGGAATAACTTTTTTTCCTTTTCTTTGAAAGTAACATATATTTATATGTTTTGGTAAAAATGACCAAGCAAATTGATTTTACATAAAGGTATTATTACTTGCATGGAGTCTGTCTTTGATTTGGAGTTTAAATGTACATTTAGGTCAATATAAGCAATAACATAATACACAGGATATAATAAATTTTAAAATACTTAGAAAACAGAAAAATAATAGCAGCCATATGATAGGGGATGAAATAAGAAAAATATCTCTGAAAACTTCAAACATGGTTTTGTAAATCAGAAAACCCAATAATCAAAATAAATGAGGCCGGGAATATAGCTCAGTGGTACAAGCACCTGCCTGGCAAGCACAAGGTCCTGAGTTCAGTTCTCAGTACCAAAACAGCAACAACAAAAAATCAAAATAAAATCCTCAATTCCTGGGATCACTAGCAGAATGAAGCATGCACAAGAAAAGTAATGAAATAAAAAAGAAAGCAGTAAAAATTATATAATTTAAATATATAAGAGAAAATATGTTGACAAAAAGTGAAGAAAACATCAAAGACATGAAACTATCACAAAAAAGTCATCAGAGTCTTAGGAAGACAGAAGAAAAAGGATGGCAGTGAATCTGTGTCAAATAATAATGACTTAAAACTTCCCAAATTGAAAAAAGACAGATTAAACAACCTACATAAACTCAAAATAATTTAAACACTCTGTGAAAAAAGTAAATTTCCAGACCAGGCTGATTTTACCAGAGAATTCCACTGAGGACTTAAGGAGACTATATCTGTGATTTTTTTCCCCAAACTATCTAGGAGGATGTACATACTTTTTTTGTGAAGCTAGTGCACCTGTAGTGCGAAACCTGAGGAGGTCTGCAAAGAAAAGGAAAAGTAATACTCCTTATCTTCATGTCTAAAGATGAAATTTAATTTTAAAACTATACCTTATAAAATGTGGGTTTCATTCCAGGAATGCAGCACCAATTCAGTGTTAAAAATAAAAAAAATATAATGTAACATTTAAGAGGCTAAAAAAAAAAATCACATCTTCCTACTGATAGAAAAATGTAGATTTAAGGAAATTTGACATCAATTCATAACAAAAGCTTTGGGAAAATTAGGAACAGAAAGGGAGCTTTGTCAACCTCATAAAGAACTTCAAAATCAAGGGGAACTTGTTGGTTAATCATTAAAAACTGAAACTATCCTTCCAAAGATCAGATGTAAAGTAGAGCTGGGCATTCCCCAGATTCTTATGAAAAATAACAAAATTTGAAATAATAAAGTTTGAAGTAATAAAGTTTGAAATAATAATGCTTGAAATGATTGCTGTTGCACTAAGGAACTAACAGTGATGTACAGTAGTTTTATGTTGAAAGGTATAAAATGTTGCTGAAAGCCATCAAAGAATATTGGAGGAAAATAGAGGGATATTCTATATTTGTGTGCTAGAATACTCAAATTTCCCCAAATTAATATATCAGTGTGTACTTACAAGGATAGTCTCAGAAAGATTTTGAATACACACAGACAAAATGTTCCAGAATTTTAAATTTTCATTTAGAAATTAAAGGAACAATATACACAGTTGAAAGATGCATTCTATAACTATAAAAATGTTCTGTTTGTCGAAGTTGAGTGAGATACATAGATAAATGAAACAGAATGGAGGACCCAGAAATAAGCCTCTACAAACATACTCAATTAATTTTTGATGTTCACTTTAATGGAAGAAAGAGAGTTTTAACAATAAATAGTATTGGAGAAATAAGACATTCATACTTAAAAATAATAACAGGGAAGTCCTCATTTTGTTTCTCTTCATTAAACAGCTATCTGAAAATGGGTCACAGACTGAAGTGTAATATCTAAAATTATTGAATTTTAGAAAAATATGTGGAAGAAAAATATTTATAAGAGAAGGCTAAGTGAAGAGATATTGCAGTTTGTTTTTTTTTTTAGGGGGAGAGGACAGCCAAGACACGATCTCACTAATCACTTCAAATTGGCCTTGAACTCACGGTGTAGCCCCGGCTGGCAGTGCAGACTGGTCTTGAATGAATGGTGATACTCCTGCCTCAGCCTCCTGAGTGCTGGGCTTAAGGAATATGCATCCAAGAGATTTACAAAGAAGATAGCTACAGTTTGAGGAAAAACTTTAAAAATTGTGCATACAACAAAAGATAAATTACTTTACTATATAAAGAATATCAACTAAATATTTTTAAAAATCCAATCAGATAGAGAAATCAAAGGCAATTCACTGATGTGGATATACAGATAACAAAGTACACAAATTATTTAAAATTATTATTTTATTTTCCTAACTATTAGGCAAAGTAAAAAAAATCAGTGGATATTAGGTTTTATATATTAGAATAGCAAAACTAAAATAGTTATAATAGCAAATGCTAGCAAGGATGAAGAACACTCTAATCGCTCATATGTTGCTGGTGAGAATGAAAAAGGTCACAACACAGAAAAACTGGGTATCTTAATATCCAAATATATAATTAAGCATGCAACTCAGAAATTGTATTCCTTGACATCATTTCCAGAGACATAGAGACTTGTGTCCAGGAAAGTATTTGTATACAAATACTTATAGCATTTTTATTTAAAAGAGATCAAGCTAAGCACGACTACAATGGTTTGCAATAAATAAATTGTGAATATTCATACCAGGAACTTCCACAGTCCAATGAAAGGGAACAAAACATCGCCTTGCACAATGAACACTTTTAGTGATGGGAACAGTTTGCATTGCTGATCCAACTGTCATCACGCTGGCTTCTTACTGGAATATTATTTCCTATGATATCAAAGTTTGGGGCAAACTTGAAGATATATGAAGGTATTGATCATACATTTCTTAAACTACATGTAAACCTACAATTCTCTCAAACTAAATAGTTAATCAACAGTAAAATAAAAGTCAGGTATAAAATACATTTAACTTATCTTCTAAGAAACAGTAATAAGTTTGTAGTTTGTGGTTTCATTTGAGGGTGTATTAGAATGGTTGAAGTGAGGGAAAATGATTGCAAATTTTATCTCCTTGAAGTCACAGTTAGCTGACTGAACTGCTAGATATTTATAGAGAACTGTACTCTTTGTCCCATGTTTCTTTCATGAATTTTAATAACTTTCCCTGGCTTTGCTTTTAGCACTTCTTCAATATTAAAAGATGAATATCCTGAATGCAAATCATTAAACTTCCCATTAATGTTTAAAAAGCAGGACATTTTATCTGGAACTTGTGAAGGTAGTTTTGAAGGTATTATGACACAAGAAAACTTAAAGCAACACATTTCTAAGCAGATTTGCTTTGCTAATAAGCTACTTTTAACATGAAATGGGGTTTTGAAATCTATTCTACTTGGTGATTGATGAAGTCTGAAAGGCTCCTAAGGCTTATAGAGGTAGAGGAATGGGTAACTATTAAGGTTCAGCTTCCAAGTTTGCCTCCTTGCTGTGATCTACTCCTTACATTATCTCTGCCAACAATTCAGACAAACATATCTACTGAATTTGAAAAATGAATAATAGAAATAAGCTCATATATCAGATAAATTTAATCTTGAGACAAATGGAGAAAGTTAATGTATTTCTGAATATAATACAAAGTTTCCTCACATTTTATTTCTAAAGTGACAGAACATCTCTTTGCCTTAAATACCTTGCAAGAAGTATCTTAAATATTTAAATTTATCAATGGACTGTGCTTCAGATTATGGAATTTTATTGATAGACATTTTGGAACCATTGGTAGATAGGAAAGAAGTTTAATTGTTTATAGTTGTAATTAAGCCAATCTCTAATATTATTCAATTCTAAGAATTTTATAAAGCGGATGAACATAAAACAAATTAATAGCTCAAAAGTTATCTATCTTTTCTGCATTGGCTTCAGTTTGACATAGAATGTGATATCTATTTTCTTATTTTCTATTATTTAAATTTTTGCATTTTTTACACAAGGCAGGAAACTAATTTGTAGCTCTTCGGCTAATAGAGATTCTCATTTTGAACTAGAGCATGCTTCTATAGCTGGAAGTCTTCTTAATCACTATAAAGGCCCTGGTTCTAACGTCCTACACACTTTCTCTCCTTCATATAATCAAAACTCCTATCATTTAATGTAAAGAACCACCTTTCTAGTTTTTATATAGCAAAATGAATCTATTCACATATTTATCTAGTGACAGAAGGATTAGATTCCACCTATCAGCAGAGGGTTTTTTTATTTATTTGGGGAAGTAGATTTCAACAGCAACACAATTTCTGGATTTTAAAAGCATCGTGTCATGAATTTTATGGTTGCAAGCCACCATATAATCAATAGTGAATAAAGGTAAATATATTTCCATTATTCTAATAAGTTTTTTCTTGACCAATTCAGATAATCCCTCTATCTCATATCACCTTCCTGTTCTCTATCCAGAGGAAACCATTGTTATGAACTCCATCATAAAAGGTGAGTGTGGTCTTTTGCTGAACTACGTATTTATGAAATCTAACATATTAATGGAATCTTTAAATCTGTTTCTTTTTCTCAAAATAGTATTTTAGAGATCTACTCTTGTTGTTATATGTGTTTATAATCCTTTCCTTTGAATTATTGGGCCGTATATGAAGATGTGATGATTTCTTTACATTTCATGAAGATAAACAATCTGGTTGTTTCTGGAGTTATGTGGGCATATTGTTTCAGTTATCTCAGGCAGATAGGTGCAGACAGAACTTTACAAAACATGTATATAAGCTTGATTTAAAAGAAACAACTAAGACAAGATCCAAAGGAATGTACCTCTACACAGTGCTTTTCCCAACAAAAGCTGTTATTTCTCTAGACACTGAAAATGCTAATAGCTAATAAAATGTATTTGAGGGTGAAAAACTTTGTCAAGAATTTACTGATTTTGTTTGTTTTATTAGTGATCATCTGAAATTCTGTATATCATTAATAGAACCCTATGTTAGATATATGAGAAGTCATAGAAAGATTGGAACTTTCAAGCCATAAACCTGAAACATTGATTCACTACTTTTCCTTACTCTCCTGAGCACTGCTTTGTAATTACAAGTAAATACTCAACATGCTTTATTACATTTCCTCTTAATTGTCATAGTACATGTTATGTTACTACTAGCATAATGCTGTAGACTGGGTTAGGTTGTAAAGACAGAATTTGTTTTGGTTCACAGTTCTTGTCCTCTATCAGATAGGTGCTTCACAAATGCTGTCCCCAAGCCTGGCTTTTTATTCTTTGAATATGTCATTCACAGTGCAGAAGTTTTTACTTACTATAAAGTTTAACTCTAAACCCTAGATTTTCTTCAATATGGTAGTCTAGCAATTTTATTTTATACTACTTAATTTTATTCTTATGCCTATTACATACACTGAATTAATTTTTTAAAGGTATGACATCTATGCCTATATTCATTGTTTTACATGTACATGTCTCTTGACCAAACATTGTTTGTTGTACTGCTTTTGCCCTGGTCAAAGATCATTTAACTGGACTTGAGTGTAAGGAGCTAGTTTTGAAAATGTTGTTTGAGCACATTAAATAGCACATACTCACCAAGAGATATATCTATGTACTTTTATCTCAACATTGACTATAATTATTCTCAATGGAACCATTGTAAATTTCCATGACATGTAGGTAGGTAAAAAATCATAGAGCTTTCATAGAATGAAAAAGTATATTATGATCCCATAAAGAAATTAGAGCATAAAATTTAGAATCACAGGGATTAATTTCATAAATATAGTGAGTAAGAAATGTTTCTGCAAATACAACATTATGTAATGTATAGTAACCTTATGAGCCTGTATTCTGTGCAATTGTATAGGGTCCATATTTGCCTTAATATTCTATTATATTTGTCTGAAAATTCTTTATATATAATTTTTTTCTGTTTTTCTTTATACATAATTCTTTTCTTTTACTTTTTGGCTTTTGAAGTATGGTTTCATCATTTGTATTTGACCTCGGGCCCCATGATTTATAAAGTAAATTCTGGCTCTTCAGGTTCATATAATTATCAATCAGTAAAGAAGTTATCTTTGGAAAATGTGAGTGATACTGGGAGATGTTCTTAAGATACAAATACTGGAATATTTTTATTTAAATCTGGTTGTTACATGGGTAGGACTCACTTTGTAATAATTTATTGAGTTTTTCTCTATGTTAGAATGCTATTTAAATTATTTAGAAACTAGTTACCTGACGCTGACTTTTAAAGCAGAATCCAGGTGTCACATAATTCCTTCAGTATAACATCAGTTAAGAGGTCTAACGCTAGGGTTCCCAAACAAATCTACTCTTCTATTTTCTTTCTTCACTGAAGATAAAATTATTGGAAGTATGATTCCATTGTCTGTATCTTTTCCTAAAATAAATTTTATAGGTTGTTTGTTTTTAATTACTCCCCATGTGAAAGAAACGTACATTAACCACTTGTCACATTGGCTTATTGAGATATCTGAGAATTACAAAAGGGGGAATGTTATTAGATTCCTCTACCATTACAATATAATTACCCCTTAAGTTATGGGAGATTCCTATAAACAAGTACTGCTCAAAATTCAAAGGGAACAAAATAATATGAGGCAAAGCAATTGTGCCTAATGGTCCTAAGAAATGTGCTTTGTTTTTTTTTTTTTTTTTTTCCAATGGGGTTTGAAGGTGGCAAGGTGCTGTTTGTGCCTCTTTTTAAAAAAATGTGTATCAGTTAGGGAAATCTTAATGAAACATTACTGCTGCATAGATTTTCCTCTATAGGTGATTATTTTTTATTTAAGAGTTCCATATTATACATATACTTTGAAACTTGGTTTTGTAATATATTATCAATTTATTTTTCAAAAATGATTGCTGTTGAAGGAACAAATTTCAATGAAGAAACTGTAAAACTAATGTTAAATCAGTGAAAATACTGGTTGTCTTTCAGTCACTATCGATACATCAAATACCAAGTGCTGGAAAAGGGTTCACATTGCTATTATACATTTTAAAAATATTTTATCTCATATATCCATGTATATTTTATTTTCTTTGTATACATGATATGCAGTCCCTATTGAAAATAGAGCAGTAGTGTATGTAAAATTTGACAGAAATGAATGTATTCTTAACAGATACATCAAGTGAGTTTAACAGGAGATTACTTTTGCCTTTTTTGTTTCAAGATTGCACTTTTGAACAAATAATGGCCTTTGTGCAAAAAAAAAAAAAAAAAGCTCACACAATTGTTACACTCTCTCCACAGGTTTTTGTTAGATTTGCAACCACAGCCAGTGGTTTCAGTTGATGCTGACAGTCTTTGAACGCTTGACTTTGTCCCTCACAATCAGGCTGTTGCCATACATCAAAAATAACCATTTTATCTTTGATTGCAGCAGCTGGGACTCTATTGTTACTGTTCTGATTTCCTAGCTGAGCCACATTATTGGGATCTGTGCTTCGGAGTGGCCTCCTTTTCTTCTTTCATACACTACTCATTGCTGACCCACTTCAGCCTCTGTGTAGAGTTGCTGCCCAGCCCTTAGTCGGATGCCTAACAATTACTGATTATGTTCATTCAATCCCTGAGTCATGTGTTACCATCTCAACCTTATCCACTCACAAGCCCCATTAGCGAAAGAGAAGAATTAATTTGGTCAGAGTAGGACAGAGGTGGACATTTTGTTATGTCCCCTCCCCCCAGAGAAACTATTCAGGAAATGGAAACATTAGAGATATCATGGAATAGTTCCTGCCAGAGGGTCTGCCATACAGGGATTTAGCTGCAACTCTAAGTAAAACCACTGTTGTAGTTGTAACACAGCGAGGACCAGCAACAACAGAGAAATAACAGAAGGGTCTTTGGGTCAGAAATGAATGAACAGAACCAAAAAGAAGACTTCTTCATCATAGTCAAGACTATGGGTCAAACTACATACAGATGAAAAAGAAACTGGAGAGAGACAGATAGAGACTATTCAGATACTATATATATATATATGCACTGAGAGAACCAAGTGTATCATTCAAGAAAGAGCTAAGCTATAAATTTGGCTATCCAGAGGCTTCAAAAGAGAAATGGCAACATACTGTTGGCATAAAAACCAGAGAACAAAGATGTGGGGAAGAGAATGGTTCCCTGCTGTGTGCTTCCCAGGAAGACTTCTCAAGGACAGGCTTCAGTGAATGAGCCTCAGGGTTTTTGATTTCAGTTCCATTTGCAATCATGAAAGACCAAGTGACACACTGAAATCCCTGTACATGCTTAATTATGCTATCAAATTCTTGTTAAATTTTTTTTTGTGGTAGTCTAGGGAAGAATACGCAGACAAAGAAAGCAAATCATTAGATTCAACTAGGAATCCTCTTATCCTAACTGCACTTTTATTCTCTACTTTTCGTCTCTGAGTCAAAATGTTCCTTGTGCATGTGGAAAAAGTGCGATTAAACTGGAAAGTTTGTCACAAGTGGATTTTTGTGAATATTAAAATTTACTATGAAATGAAATAATTCTCTCAAATTATCCAAGGCAGTGAGATCGATACAAGACAGGAAGATATATAGTTATAAATTTTGAAAATTTCTAATCTAGTTGAAGACTAAATACATGATTTTTGATAACCTCAGTTTTGCCTTCGAGTATGTTCTACCTCCCACGGCATCTACTTTTCCACTGCTCAGTCAAGCAATTACCGTAAGATATGTTATTGGAACATAATTCTTCTAGAAAAACAGCATGTTCTGTTTGTATCTTACACAGGGAAGGGTAAAAGCAATATATAAAATAATGTTTTTAAAAATTATCATCATTAGTTCAAATAAAGTTACTTTTAAACTCAAATTGAGACTTTCTTCAAATTCTCATTTATGTCTTCTCTCCTTGTAGTTTTCTGTCCTTTGTACATATTGTGGACCACAGGAACATTGAAATAAAAAATAATAATAATTGTTCACGTTTTACAGAAATAGCTTATTTTACCTAGATGAAAAATATTTGACATTGTAGTTAGAACAAAAGTCATTTGCTCCATATTCTCTAAGGTTGGAAATTTTATTGTGGTGATTTATAGAAACCTCAGTAATAACCCATGACCATTAATCCTCATATGTCTCACTCAGACTACTTTGATTAAGAATTGTCCCTGCTGACTAGTAGAGCATGCTCCTGTGTGAGTCTGGACAGACTGTGGAGGCTTGGCCTGAATACTGCTTGTGGTCACTCACACATTCCTCTCTGACATTATTCTCCGGCTATGCTGCTCACCTAAAATTGAACAGTTTTGCTTCACCACGTCCTGCTACCATGGAATTCCTGCCTTAGAAGCAGCCCACCAAGGACTGAATTCCTCAAAATTGTGATCCAAATTAAATCAAGGACAAAGATACACACCTATAGCATACAATATTGAAATAATTTTAGTAATAATTTAAAAGTGATCCATTTCTTATTTCTTGTAGTAGTGGCCTGAGGTGAGGACATTTCTGTGTACACAAAGATTTCCCATGTAATGAAGCGAGCTAATAAGAAGTAGTCATCTAGGACATAATCTGTCACTGTAGAAAGTGAGGTTATAATATGAAAATCATACAAGATACTGAAAAAGTCTCTCTTCCAGTAAAGTGACTGTTAATCAATTTCTGGTAGGAGAATGGATTAATATTCATTCCTACAGTTCTTTGCTCACTTGTTTCTCGACGGTTTTAAGCACTTTAGAATTCACTCTTGCTATTTTCAAAAGTCATATGAGCTTACTGGCTTGCCCTTCTGGCTCACAGAGTATTTCTGTGAGCTGTGTAGGTGATATGCTGCCAAAAAAATGCCAATATTATTGTTCTTTATGCACCAAAGAACCAGGCCTTTATCTCTTAATAAGTCTCCGATTAAATTGTTATATGTGGTGCTATATTTTATTGAAATACTTGGATTGAACACATGAACCTTCTACTTCTAAGTGCTTTCTGATTGAAGCTTGAAAGAAAATATCTAAGTAAGGTGAGAGCATAAAATGATAACCAAAGTTTTATGCTTTCAACTTACATTCTCTGTATTTAATGGTCTGCATGATGACCTTGGAGGAGCGCCTGCACCTTTCATTTCTCTTGGCTTCCTTATTTCCCCTTTTCCCTATTTGAAAAATGTCCTTAGAACAATGTTCAAAATTCAAATAGCATCACACAATCTCTTTTACCTAATAATAGCACAGCTATATGAAATAAATAATGCTTTCTAGTCTTTCCTAATGAATTACAGATTAAAATTGATAAAAACTCAAATAAGTGAGGCAAGTAATGGAGTCCAACTGATAATTAAAGCATATTTGCACTTTAACAATGACATCACTTATAGTAGTGTCACCAATATTGCATTCCAAGTTTTGACAAGTACTTGGTTTAGTATTTTTAAGAAAAATATTTAAATGTGAATGAAATCGCCCAAAATGTAACTTTCAACTGAAGAATACAATAGAGACTTGAAGATGTGCATGGTATAAAAACCCAACCTAATTTTTTTTTCAGATTTGTAGATATTTGGTGCTAAATGTTATGAGAAATTTAGCAGCTCATTTAACCCTTTACATAAATATGTTAAAACTGAGTTAGTAAAAGCTGTACATGAAGTCATCACCTGAAGCTAAAGTATGTCTCTTAGAATAATTACATATAGAAATGACAATTCTACCAACATACAGTAGACTATCTTCATGAGTGTTGGAATGTTAAGTCATTCCTTCCTTCATTCAAAACTTTATATACATAAGGAAAACGTTAGTCTTTTCACAGCACAATGTTAGATCCTAAAAGGAAACAGTCTTCTTGCCTTCATGAGATTTATTTTTAATAATGGGGATAAATAATAAGAAAAGATTACAAAATTTATGTAAAGGAGAGTAGTGCTATTACAGTGTTATGGCTTATATCCAGATGTCTCCCCAAACCCTCATGCAGTCATAGGTGTGGGTTTGGAGAAGTGGCTGGATCCCTGGCAGGCGATACTGGATTATGGATGTTTGATAACTGGGTCAGGCCCCTGATTGCTTTAGCACTATCAGGAGTGATGAAATTATTGAAGAAGGAAGCCCTACTCTGAGTATAGGTGTGACCAGTCAATAGGCATAGTCTGAATGGGCAATAGAGAGAAAGAAGGGAAGTAGACTTGCTGCTATCTGCCTTGCCTGCTATGGACTGTTTCTTTTTTGCTAAGTATAGTCTGAGACCTCTAGAAAATGTGAACTAAAATCAACCTTTCCCTCCATTAACTTGTAGGTGTCAGGTATTTTTTCCCAGCAATAAGAAAGACAAAACTTGATACCAGAGAAAGGGGGTCATTGCTGCAATAGTACCTTGCCATTTGGTTCACAAGCCTTTTTGGGTGAGAGTTGGAAAAGTTTGGAGATGCTGGCTAAAGAAGCAGCCCTGGAATGTGATGAGCAGAACTTGATGGGAAGTTCTTGACAGATCTCAGAAGACCAGAATGCCTATAGAAATGGAGGTGATAAAGACCAGGCTCAGGAGGTTTCAGTGGGGAACAAGATTGTACTGGCAGTTGGAGTCCAGATCATGGGTATTGTGTTTTGGCAGAAAATTAATGTGTATATTGGCCGTGTCCAGAGATGATACAGGGGACTGAGACTAGGGTAATGGACTAATTAATCTGGCAGAAGAAATTGCAAGACAGTTTAATGTTAAAGCAGTAGAATAGCTACTAGTGGGGACTCTTAACTAGCTCTGTCTTGAGAATCAAAAGCAAAGAGCCAAACAGAATGATTTAAACCGTTTTGAGACTGACCGGAAAGGAAACTCCAGTAAAACTAAAGACTACAAAGAATTTAGCATTAAAAGCATTTTGCATAAAGGGATGTGCATGAGTCTTGGGGTCCAAAGGTAGAATGTTATGGCTCATATCTGGATGTCCCTCTATAGCCTCGATCACACATAGGAGGGGCAACTGGAAGGTGAAAATAAAGAAAAAAGTTAAAATATATAATAACAGTATATATCAACTGTGCTATAATAACAGTATTTATCAACATTACTATTACAGATTTCCTCAGATTTTATCTGTACTGAAAATTCTAGATAAAAATTTTTCCTAGGAAAGGACAGCTAAAGGACAGAATAGACATGCAAGCTTTACTTCCCATCTCCCGACAGTGTGTGTAAATAGAAAACAAAACAAAACAAAACAAAATATAGTGAATGGAAGCCCCTGAATTTTAGTGACTTAAATCTTAGGCTTTGTGTGTGTGTGTGTGTGTGTGTGTGTGTGTGTGTGTGGTTTCTGAATCGAACCCGTGATCTCACACTTGCCAGGCAAGTGCTGTGCTGCTGAGCTATATCCCAGGCCCTGGAGACTGAACTCGTAACAGGAATTTACTAAGTTTATTTTACTTCATTTTTTTTTTTTCTGTTTTTATTACACTATCTTTTCATTTATTTTCTTCTCACATTTGTTTAACATTCATCTTGTACAAATCCTGCTATTATCAATAGTGTCATTATTTTTGAATGTAGATCCAATATACTATGAAATGATTAAAGCAGAAACTTCAAGTTCTGTATATGTCCCCTTGTTGTGTTAGTCATATTTCTGTTACTATAACAAATATCTGAGAAAATATTGATTGGAAAGATGAAAAGTTTGATTCATGATTTCCTAGGTTCCAGGCCATAGCTGGCTGACTCTCTTGCTTTTCTGTCCACAGCAAGGTGGAATATGAGAGGTAGCATACGGTGGAGAGGAGATGTTAATACCATCACATCCAGGAAGCAAAGAGCTAAAAAAGAAAGGACCAGGATCTCAAAATACTCTTCAAGAGCATGCCCTAATAAGCTCACATGTTTTGCTTGGTTCCACCTTCCCGTCATTCCATTATTTCCCAATATTGCCACAGGCTGGTGAGCGGGGCTTTAGCATGGGCCACTGAGGAGTATTTACTACCTGGAACATAACACGCAACCTTTTACTTCCCACATATTCAGCCTGTGCCAATTCTTGGTCGAGAATGCAGAGAGAACCACAGAAAAGGAATAGATGGTTTGCTTTAGATTTCAAAATAGAGTGATTTTCAGTGAATTGTTTCAACTAGTAAAGAGAGTATATTTAAAGTTTCTGTTTTTTAATTTGCAAGACAAAGCTAGGCACATTGAAAAGGAAAAATATGTGCTTGTTTTCTTTCCTATTTGTGAACCAATTACTTTAACCATAGTAAGTCTACATAAAAATAATGGCTAAATCGGTGACAATAAAATAAACACTTTAAGTTGTTCAGACATTGAATGTCTTAGTGGGTATCGGCAGATTAGGAATGTTCTTGGGTTTTGTGGCTAATATACAACTAAACTTATTCATAACTCTTTAAATTACATGGAAGCATTGATTTTATTTTATCTTATTTTATTTTATTTTATTTTGGTATTTTTCTAGTACCGGGAATCGAACTCATGACTTTGCGCTTGCCAGGCAGGCACTGTGCCACTGAGCTAAACCCCCAGCCCTGAAGCACTGAAGCATTGATTTCAGATAAATCACAATACTACTGCATTAAGCTATCTCACACACTCCGCCTCAGTGGTGCTTGACAGTAAGCTTTTAACTAGGTACTATTTCTGAGTGTTAAATGGACTTCAGCACATATAGGCTAAGAATAGTTAGGGGCACTTCTCTCTTTGCTTCATGTTTCTCTCTGCCCTTCTTTAGTTCCATCAAATTTGATTGAATTTATGGATCAATTTGGATGATATTGACATCTTCATAGTATTAAATCCTCCTGCATATGAACATGGGACAAATTTCCTTTTATTTATATCATATTTACTTTCTTTTGGCAATGTTTTGTAGTTTACATGTATTAACCAATAAACTCCCTGGTTAATTCCTAAGTATATTATTCTTTTTATATTATTAATATATGTTTATGATGCACAGTGATGACATTAAACTTGCAGTATACATGTTGCATTCTGATCATTTTTATACCCCCAGCCCCAGTCCCTTGCTCTCTCTTCTCATTCCTTTCCCATCTCTAGAGTCTATTTTTCTATTTCTTAATGTGGCTCTTTCTTTTGAATTAAATTAAATTATTTAGTTTAAATCTAAATTATTTTTATTTTCTGTCTCTTCTATTGGAGAAATCATACTGTATTTTACATTTTATGACTTATTTTACTTACTATTATGGTCCTCACACTCCATCTATTTTTCTGCAAGGACTCAAATATAGTTTTATTTACTCCATTGTTTGCTTATAACACATTTTCTTTAGCCAGTAATCTGTTGAGGGTAATATAGGTCACTTCCACGACTTACTTATGATAAATTGTGCTACTAGAAACATGGATATCATGTATCCCTTGAATGTGAGATATACCTCCATCCAATGATGTTTCTATTTTTAGTCTATTTTGATTTTCCAAAGTCGTGGCACTAATGTATACTCCCACAAACAATGTACTCAAGCTCCTTTCCACCAAATCCTTGGCATTTTCTCTTTCGAGTTGTTGCTAATGGCCATGTTTCCTGGAATGGAATTCCAGATTTGAATTTCTATGATAGTCAGGGATGCTGAATATTGTCAGATGCAATTCAGACATGACTCAACCTACAACCCAACCTGTCTGGCAGCAGAGGCAGTGTTCTCAGCTCAGCACTGGTGCTGCCTGTGGCAAGCACAGGAAGTCTTAAAAGAGATAAAATGATATATGGAATCTTGAAAACACTGGAACACATGAAGATAGCCAGACATTTACACTGGATGCCTCAAGGACTTTGTCCACAAGCACAAGACATCCAAGAGAACTTTGACTGCTGGTATTTACTCAAATCTTCCCATTTACTGTCCCTTGCCTTTTCTCAAGTTCTATTAAAGAAAAATCCACTTCTCTTTGTTAATATGGCCTCATTGCCCTGTGTCTCCCTGCACCCTGGTATTAAACTGTATGACTTGTTGTTTTCACAGAAGCCTATTGAGTAGTCTCTGCATCATGTTACTCCTTACAAATATATTTTCATGTATTTATTAGTCATTTGTATTTCTCCTTTTCTCTGTTTTGAGAAATGTCTATTCATCTCATTTCCTGTTTTTTGATTGGATCTTATTTTTTTGACAGTGTAATATTTTTGAGTTTTTTTAATATCCTAAATATTAGTCATCTGAGAAGTAGCTGGTAAATTATTTTCCTTATTCTGTAGGTTGTCGCTTCACTTTTTTTTTTCCCCCTTTACTGGGCAGATTTTCTAATCTGTTATAATCTCACTTGCTGATTCTTGGTATATCTTGTGCAGTTGTTCTGTTGAAGAAGTCATTACTTATGTCTGTATCCTTAGGAATTTTGCTAATTTTTTCTTAGAGCAGTTGCAGTGTTTTACAAATATATATTATTCCTTTTAATTTGATTTTAGTATAGGGTAAGAGATTTGGGTCAAGATTTATCCTGAAATGGATAACAAGTTTTTGCAACATCAACTGTCAAAGAAGTTTTTCTCTACACTATATATGCAAAGAGACAAATAAACATGGTACTGCCACAAAAATAGACATACTAGCTGATAGAATAGAAAAGAGAATGTAGAAGTGACCCTGATCATACTCAGCAATATGATTTTCAAAAAAGTGGCCTATTATATATATGTATATAT
>NW_004955403.1:35322241-35373466 GCF_000276665.1 Chinchilla lanigera | reverse complement strand
AATAGGCCACTTTTTTGAAAATCATATTGCTGAGTATGATCAGGGTCACTTCTACATTCTCTTTTCTATTCTATCAGCTAATATGTCTATTTTTGTGGCAGTATCATGTTTATTTGTCTCTTTGCATTTTTTTTTTTTTACTTTGGCTTTGTAGTTGAACATAAAGTCTGAGGTTTTAATATCTCCACCTTTGCTCTTGTTGTCTGGAATTTATTTGGTTATTTTGGCTCTCTTCTGGTTCCATATATATTTTAGAGTTTTTTTTTACTTCTTTGAAAAAAGCTGTTGATATCTTCAACTGTGATTCAATTAAATTTGTATATCATTTTTGGTGATATGGCAACTATGACAATTATTTTGGAAGTGTCCCGTTCTTGTGTCTTCAAGAGATCTCTTCTTTTTCATGTCCTTATTGATCTCTGTCTTTTTTAAACCAATGCAGTCTTTATTACAGAGGTCTTTGACTTTGGATAAGTTAATTCCATGGTATTTAACTTTCTGGAGCTAATGAAAGTATGATTATTTTCCTGAATTCTCAGTGCACTTATTCTTAGTGCATAGGAATGCTGTTAATTTTTGTGCATTTATTTTGTAGCCTTTCACTTTACTGAGTTAATTTATTAGTTCTAAGAATTTTTGATATAGCGTTTTGGATCTTTTATGGGTGGCATGTTGTCATCTGCAAGTAAGAAAATTTTGACTTATTCCTTTCCTATTTGAATCCTGTTTTTTTCTTTCTCTTGCTTTATTGTTGTGGCTAAAGTTTCAAGTATGATATTGGGCAGGAGTGGTAAAATTGGACACTTTTGTCTTGTTTCCAATTCTAGTTGAAATACTTTCAGTTTTACCTCATTTACTTAAGACTCTGGCTGTGGACTTGTCATAAGTGTCTTCTATCATTTGAAGAAGGTGATGTCTTTCTTCATCAATTTTCAACAAGATTTTATCATGAAAGGATTTCTCTACATCTATTGAGATTATTGTGACATTTTTATTCTTCTATTTATGTATTGTATTACGTTAACTGGTTTATGTTAAGTTGAACCATCCCTCGAATGTGTGATTCCTAGAACGAAACAAACTTGATCATGATGTATGAGCTTCTGAATGCTTTCAAGTGTTTTGTTGAGGACTTTATTATCTAAGTTCATTAAGGAAATTGGTCTGTAAGTTTTTTATTTTGTTAGGTCCTTGTCTTGATTTACTATAATTGATTTAGAGTAATTGTAGCTTCAAGGAATGAGTTTTACAATTATGGGCAACATTTTGAGGAGTTTGACATTAAATCTTCCCTTAAACTCTTAAAAATTTCAGCAGTGAAACTACCAGTCCTTGGGTTTTTAGGGCTTCTGCAGTTTTCCTACTTATTAGAATATGGAGGATTTTTCTATCTTTGTGGTTCAAGTTTGGTCATTTTTATGTGTCTAAGAACATATCCACTTCTTCTAGGTGCTCCAATTTATTGAAATACAGCTTTTTGAAGTCATTGCTTTTAATCCTCTAGATTTCAGCAATATTCTTTGTGGCTTTTGCCTCTTTCATTTCTAATTATATTGACAGGGGTCTTTTGTTTTTTTCTTTTGGTAAGTTTCACTAAGAGTTTGTTTATTTTGTTGATCCTTTCAAAGGAGGAATTCTGATTCATTGATTCTTTGTATTGATGTCTTAGTCTCAGTTTTGTTGATTTACTGTCTGATCTTTATGATTTCTTTCCTTGGACCAGTTTTGGATTTCAATTATTCTTTTCCCAGACATTAAGGCGTGTAATTTATATTTCTACAGGACTCTAGATGAACAGGTTGTGTCCTGTCTTCTGGATAAGCTGAGTCTCTTAGAGACTCTTCCTTTGTCTCTTTGCCTCAGTCTCCTTTTCTGTCCCCCTCAAGGCTGACACTTTCCCTACTGCAAGCTCTGTAATGTGTAGGGCTTTCCAGTGCTCACCAGCTCTTGGCTAAGGACAGGGGAATTTCTCTGTTGGCCATGAATTCTGGGCAGAGGGTAGGGTATCACAGAGATACATTAATTCACGAGCACATAATACTTCCTGGTGTTTGGGAGAATAACAAGGTCGTATCTGTTCTGGGATGGCATTTCTGTATCTTCCCTCCTCGCCTGCATCTGACTGGTTTCAGATCATGGCTCTCTGCCTGTGAACTCTGTGACTCTAGGAGAGAGAAAATAAAAGGAAAGAATGCACACTATGATTTGGGGTGGGGGAGGATCTTCCTACACTAGGTCTGAAAATACCTCAAGGGCTGCCATCTGTATATCTACATTTAATTACTCATAACTAGAAAACATTGTCTAAAAGTCTCTGATATGTGAAGAACAGGATGCTCAGTGCCTTCTTGGTTCTAGCAGCATGTTAAACTGATCCCATATGGGAACTGGGAAATGATAGCTGCAGGTGAACCAAGAGCGGATAGTTGCCAAAATTGACTACAATTTGTGTTACCATCCAACTTTCCCCTAGAACTTGCAAGCCTTCCATAGACTACAAACCTCCACAACTGCTGCATCAGATTAATTTTGCTTTTGTGATTGTTGTCTAAGTGGGGACACACTGTCTTCTTGTTTTCTACTCCAATATTTTCCCAAAGTACTTCCCTTAGGACAACTTGCTTTCATTTGATTTGGTTTGCTTCTATTCCTGGGAGGAAAGACTTTGCAGTTCAAAATAAATTATCAAATCTCCATGCATTAAGTTTACCAAGTAGTTGTATAATTGGGGAAAAATGTAGTGACAGAAAAAAAAGTAGCTAATATCTATAATGAACTGGGGTGATAAACTGGGAAATTAATGAAAGAGAGAAGTGAGAATGATTAGACAAGTGAGTGCCTCTGATAACTGTACTTTATTAATGATTAAAATCACTGGATTGGTAAGATAGGAAATGTGAATAAAGTGCATTTTCATGGCCACTATTTGAAACTCCTCAAGTAAACATTATAGATGCCTGTCCTTTCCAGCCCAGAGCAGTCAGTCATTTAGAGTAGGAATAAGTGCATAACATAATTTTTAACATAGTTATCCTCAGTTTAGCAAAATAAAGAAAAAACCAATAAATCTGCCTTAAGTCAAGAGGATTCTGAGGCAGCCAAGAGTGAAAATCTATGCCTGCTCTGTGGATACTGTCCTACAGACAAGGAATGGCAGTTTGTATTATGGACAGACCAGGTTTGGGTAGCTAGAAGATATATCAGAGCTTCTGAGAATTGTACCTGTGAAATGTGATCACTGGGAGAAAACCACAGGCACTCCTGAAGCACCTGCTTTCTATGGCTATGATATGAGAACAGAAAATGCAAAAGACCACAAAGTTCAATAGAACTCAGATCATTTGGTAGAGAAGAAAGAAATTAGGAAAGGGTATTTTATGAGAATGAGGGCATACTCAATTAGATGATCAAACAAAAGAATTTGATGTTAACTTAGAATTTCTATGATTATTAAGGATGAATTTTTATTGTTTTTATAAACTGATAATAAAAATAATTTTCATTGTTTATGAATTCAACTTTAGTCTTATTATAAAAAATAGCCCTACTCTTCTCCTCTCCTATCATGTTCTTCCCTCCTTTGCTTCCTTTATCCTCCCTTATTACTTCTGTCTTCTTAATCTTCTTACCCTCCTGTTTCTTTCTTTTTTTTTTGTTTTTTTTTCTGGTACCGGGAATCAAACTCAGGACCTTGCACTTACTAGGCAGGCACTGTGCCGCTGAACTAAATCCCCAGCCCCTCATACTGTTTCTATGTGTCACTTTGTATGTTCATCATGCATTTTGATATATACATTCTTATGTACAGTCTAGCTCAATATTTGTCTATAAAATTAAACACATACTTATATATAAGTGATTTTATAAGCAATTAGTTAATAAAGAGTGGTATTCTATAATAGAAGTATTTATTCCTAACTATATCACTACTTTACACAGAGCATATAGTAATATATATACAAATATACAGACATATGTGTGTGTATATTCCTAAAAATAAAGGGATGATGTAGCATTTTATTTTTGACACAGAATAAAATCAGTAGCTCCTGGATACCAAGAGGTTTCAGCTTTGTTCTATTTCAGTCCATATGGAAGTCTATCTCTTTTAATTTCTGTTTCATCCTATCTGTGCTGTGTGGTGAAAGCGGAGACAGTTACTTCTGTAAGTCCTTCAGGTGAAATGGCCTATTTAAAGCAATTTTGCACTTTTAACCAGTACAGTTTGGCACTGAGAAACACAATAACGTTACTTTTTCACCCAGCACAATGTATACCCATGGGTTTTCGGCTGCCTACCCTCTCCTCCTCGGTTCTCATTCTCCCACATAGTCAGCCCTGCCAGCCCTGCCGTCTACCTCGTAACTCTTGACTTGTCCATAACAATCCGCTGCTGTTACCATTTCTGCAGGGTCCTCCGCTGTGAAGCAAGGAAGCATTGCAGCTCACAAGAATGCTTCACCTCTGCTCTTGAGGCAAGAACAGCAGCTGTGCGAGGTACATGAAGCAGACTGCGGAAGACTCACTCTAGCGTGGATTTGCCTGCAGTGTGCTCCTTGACTCTGGGTCCTGAGAGATACACTTTTTTGTCGTTTTCTTGTGTGTCATCAAGCAGTTTTACTGGGGAGAGAGTTAATTACGGGGTTTTAAAAAATATTTTTCCAAAGTGAGAAATTGTATTTCTACTAACATCTCTACTTCTAAACTGCTATCCGGTTTCATAATACCCCAACAGCTTTCCTACAAAAAGCTGCAAGGCTTTTCATTTTGATGTTAATCTTGTTTTAGCTTCAGATGCTCTCAATTAGCTGCTGCCTTTGTTTCATGAGAAATTGCTTTTGACTAGCAGATTTCTTTGTTTACGTGGTTGCTCTGACCATATTGCAACAAAACAGCTAATTTGCTATCCAACTGTTTTGCTCTCACATTAGCAACGGCTAGAGTATTATGAAGAATTTGCTTTTCTTATAGTTAATGTAAAGTAAAATAGGCCAAATGCTTTAGTAGAGGTTACTCTTATGTAACTTTGACATTAAATCTCTATTTAAGTTAAAAGTTAGTCACAACTTCTTTTTTTTGTTGTTGTTTTTTTTTTTTGTTTGTTTGTTTTTGTGGTTTTTCTCCGGTACCGGGAACCGAACTCACGACCTTGCGCTTGCCAGGCAGGCGCTTTTGCCGCTGAGCTAAATCCCCAGCCCCCACAACTTCTTAAAATTGGAAAAGAACAAGAACTTTTAACATATATTAATTATGGATACACCATTGAGCTTCTTAAAAGTAGCTAAAACATTTCAATAGTATTTGAAATTTGAAGTATCAATTTCCTACATTCAGGCATCTTACACTGCCTGGAGAAGTAGACTCTTCATCAGAAAACTTTTTTTCTGGAAGATGTCATAACCCATAAACAATGATCAAAACAAATATTATGATAAAATTATGTTTATTAGTATTAAAAGAGTTCATTGCAAGTCTACTTATGTAAGACCCACCTTCTGTGAATCTTGGAGACAAAATAAAATATCATAGGGAGAAAAAAATAGATTTTGCTGCAGCCTTTATTATTTACCAGTTATAAACAAGTGAAAACAAAGAACCAATACAAACAGTTCTAGTTGATTTTTCTAATCATTATAAGTCTTAATTTTTTTGTTAGACTGCCTAGAAGCAGAAAAGTGAAATCACTATTTCCGTGCAGGTCCCTCACTCCTACAGTCAGGTCACAAACCCAGGCACTCGCTGTTCATCCTGAGGCAGAACTCAGAGAGTTCTCTTCCTTTAGCTGTAGTTGCTCTGCATTGCTGTTTGGGGGCCATTTCATTTTCTCAATATTTTTAAAACTCATATCATGTTAAAGTGACATACTGGCTCCTCAGATCTGATATGATGATTTAAAGGCTGATACATTCGTTCTCACAAATCTCTTTCATAATGTGGCAATTAATAGTCCTTAGTATGGGAATGTTTAGTTAAGAAACCAGTTAGGCTCTTGTAATATAGTAATACCTAGAAATCCAATCCGGATTGGAAACAGCTTTATCCTGAGCACTTCTTAACTTGCAAATGCCTCTTCCTGAGGGAACATCCCAATGTTGTTCCCATCTTCTGTTCTGGGAATCGGGCACTCCATTCATGTTTTGAAGATGTTATATTCTTTAATCAACATTTGTACTTTAGAGAGCACTTTCTCAGTAATGCTTGTGGCTTTGTAGCATCCCACTGAGTAACACAACTCTGGTTAATTGGAAGGCTTCTTCGTGCTCATCCACACTTTGCTCCTTACAAGTGGAACCATCTACGCTATCTTAGCTGTTGGTGCAAGGAGTGGGTCGGGACTTGGAGATTTGTTCTTACATGGTCTGAGTTGGGTCACGGGTATTCAGAATTGGTTTCATAAAAAAAATTATCAAGTTCTAACAACTTTTTAGAACACATCAGCCACCAAACCTTCTGCCTCGCCTGTGGAAGAATTAAACTTGAAATTCACTTCTTGCAGCACCCTCAACAGGGAGGCTGTGGTAAAGCCAAGCTATGTCTGCTTCTCTGGACGTCAGAGGTGTGTGGGCTATGGGAGCAAGCCAGAGGGATCTTACACATATAGTAAGATAGCATAAGACGTATAGTTTTGGGGCATAATTTGTTTATTGTTTATATGTTAATGATCATTGTAAATATATCTCAGCTTTTAAAATTATTTTTATGTGTGGTGCTCTAAATTTTTAAAATCAATGTTATTTTTAATAGGCAACCTTAACTGTATACATTTACAGAATAGACTATGGTGATTTAATGTATGTATGTTATATAAAATAATCATATCAACCTACTTAAGATGTGTAATTGCTTGTTCTTTATTATGTTGAATTTTAAATTTAGTAGCTTAGTTATTTTGAAACAAACATCATTCGCTCTAGTCACCTTGCTGTGTAATAAACCTCAAGTTTTAAGCCAATGGAATTTACTAATATTTGCACTGAGAATTATCATTTATTTTCCCCAGTATTTTTACATTTGATTAATTTCTTTTAGGGAAATTCAAATATTTAAAACTACTTTTCCTTATACAAAAATAAAAATACATTTTGTTATCTCTACTCATTTAATTTTCTGTGATAAAAATTACTACATTTTGTAAATGTAGGTACTACTATTAAAACTAGAATGCTATAAATGAATAGTGTCTTTGTTTCCAAAGACTACGGATATACCAGCATGATGCAAAAGTAATAATCAAAGACAGGCATTTTGTGGAAAATTTGTGGGGTAAAGTTATCACTGTAATCTGTGAGTCATCTTGGATAAGTGCTGCAGCCACAAGCACTGCCAGTGAGTGGTTCAGGTGTAAATGGAAAATTAATTAAATTAAACGTTTTATCAAGTATAGTGGCACACAGCTGTAATCCCAGCACTGGGGGAGGCTGAGTCAGGAAGATCACAAGTTTTTACCAGCCTTGGATATTGAGCAACTTAGTGAGAAATTGTCTCAAAATTTTAAAAGGGAGTAGATGGTACTAGCTCAGCACAAAGGTCCTACAGTGATACTCAATTAGTTAAAAAAATAAATTGACATTTGGGGATTTCCTTTCTTCTGAATTCGTTTTCTTTTTCCTTTTCTTTCTTTTTTTTTTTTTTTGGTATTTAAAACAATGGTCTAGCAAATTTAACACTACATATGTTGATTAATGTTGTATGCTCATTACTTCAAATATGTAATTCTTTTTAAAAAAAAATGTCAAGACAAGGATATGTCTGGTAAATTGGATATGTTATTGTTGCCATATAAATGAAAATATTTTTGACTAATTTAGTATGTTATCAAATTTTTAGTGTCATTGACCCACTTTAGTTCATACATTCCAATCAATTAATTCTATTAATTTTAAGAAAAGTACTTCAGGACACTCTTGAACCTATTTCATTTTTTATATACTACATTTGGCTTCAATTAGTATGAAATTTCTGACAAAAAGAAAGACCTTTGCCTAAATTTAGAAAACTATAGATTGGGGCTGGGGATTTAGCTCAGCCGCACACAGCTTGCCTGGCAAGCTTGAGGTTGTGAGTTCGATTCCTGGTATTGGAAAAAAAACAAAAAAAGAAAGAAAACTATAGATAGCAGTATAGAGATAATCAGTGTAAACAACATCATTGCAATTGCATAGTAAAATCTGGTGATTATGTGGGAATCACTCACAACAAAATAAATAAAAATGAACATTTTTTTCATAAAAATTTTTAGTGTTTTTGAATATGGTGTCAGTATAAAATTTAAAAATATTCATGATAGTCAATGTACTTATGGGAATAAATTTTTACTTTATGGAAATATATATACAATATGTATAATATATATTATTAGCAAATATATATATATAATATATATATATATATTCTGAGTAGTTGCTTAAATAACTGATTCTTCTTTATTAAGGAGAAGAGAAATATATCACAATAAAAAACAATTGCTTGGTTTTATTTTCTCCTTTGCAGATCCATTATTATACTTGACATTATTAATGATTGCTAAAGCAGTACTTTCCTAAAACATAGTATTTTATTTCACATCTTTCTTATTTTAAAGAAAAAAGAACAAAAACATCTTAATGAACACAGACACATTTAGAAAATAACACAAAAACAATATAAGCAATACAGAATCTTAGACAAGGTGATAAGAAATTAACAATGGTTGTTGTATTACATATTGATATCTTCAATCTGGATACTCAGATAAACAAATATAGACACATAAGACTGACTGTACACTTAAACATTAAATGTTCCTTTCAATACAGCAATAAAAGTCAGTAGTACAACTATGTTAGGTATCCTGTGTTTACATACATATAGTTTTTTCTCCTTCTTCCTTTTCTCTTTTCCCTCATCACAGATTCTTTCCTTTTGAGCAGTTTACTTTCACATCTTTTTGCTCACACCTAAGCTAACATGTAAGTTGAACAGTATTAAGCAAATATTTGCTTTTTAAATTAAAAATAATTCACAAATAGGAAAAATCAATTTCATTTTAAATATTTGAGCAATATGTTCTAGTGGTGAATTTGTGTGTGAATATGCTGGGGGGAGCAGAGAGACGATTTCCATACCATTCATGAAGTGAAAGTACTTGCAAATATGGATAATATTCAGAGGATTACAAAAATAAAGGAAAGTAAACATTAGGTGACCAACATCACTATTAGAACACTAACAGAAATAAATTGAAAATAATGTTACATAATGAAACAATGAAATAAATGCATTCACATAAACATTTGTGTGGTTCAAATTCACATTAGATTTTTACTGCAGCTTTACTTATAGCTTTAATTAGTAACTGTTTAAGTTAAAAGATATTTACAGCAAGTGTTTCAGTATTTTGGATTCCAATAGCTTAATCAATTAGGAGGGTTTTTTAAAATGTGTATACAGGGTTACAAGAAGTTTTACTGCCATGAATCTATTTTACTGACTGTAGAACTGGACAGACCAGCAAAATCAGACCCTTAAACATCTTAGCCAGGTCAGTAAATTACCAACAAGTCTTCTATTAAAGCCACTCAAAAGAGAAACGTCTCTTATCAACCAAAGTTTGGCATAGATGATGTAGAAAACATGTATTAGAGGCAAGGAGTGGTGGCACATGCCTACAATCCCAGCACTTGGGAGGCTGAGGCAAGAGGATTGCTGTTTATAGAGGCCAGCCTGGGCTACATAGCGACTTGAAGGAAGCCTGAATTACATGGTAAGACCCTGTGTCAAAAACAAACAAACAAAAACGTCCTAGGAATGCAGCTAAATTAAAGGAAAGCCGATGAAGAAAAGTTCAATTCTGATAATGTCTGGTTTAGTCATATCTGGGGGAAAAGTTTAACTAGTTCTACACTGGAGTAGTGTGGAGTTAAAAGCCCAAACAGAAGTGGTCTCTGCTGCCTATAATCTGAAAAGGGTCTTGAAGTAAAGTAGCTCAATGAAAGAATACAGAGAAACATGGATGAAAAATACCATGGTGACTGACAAAATCAGTGTGTAGACCATGGACCAATTTCCAATCCAAATACCAAAGTCATTCTGCATGATTCGATTCACAACTCTGGGAAAATTTACTGATAGTAATGGGGGTAAGCCGGAAATAAAAACTGAACTATAGGGATAAGGTTCTTGTACACATAAGTTGGCAGACTATGCTCTAAATACAACACATATTGTGTCACCTATCTTGTTGAATATAATTCTGAAGTATTTGTAAAGTTTAAGAAATATTTCTCTGAGGGCATTTAGCTTCTCATAGAAATAGTTTCAGTCAGGTGCTATCTTGAGGCAAGAGATAGATTAAATGTTCCTTTGAAATTATTTTTAGATTAATGATTCAATGATATTTGCTTTTATGTTCAGTATAAAAGTATTTATACTTCAAAGCCAGTGGCCTTTATGATTTTTTAAATTCTATGACAGTTTATGTTTCTATTGAAAAACTGGAATCTCTCTTTAAGTACTGCATAATAAGAAGTATGAGTTATGAAAGAATTGAATTTTCTTTTTCATCTTTAGATTGTGTTGTTGTAGGTAGCAGGACATAGCTGTTCATAGTCCATCTAAACAGAAATTATGCAGAAGAGGGTACCTCATGGCCTTTTAGAGGCTGTCTGTGCTATACAATAGCAAGGTATCTATAATCACCATCATGTTCTGCAGCTATCTTTATACTAATAGAGGGGCTGTGCTACTACATTATATCACAACTGAGAGTCTGAAAATACAGAGGATCATAGCCCATTCCTCCATTATTATCTTTAAGACTAGGTCAAATTATAAGCTGTGAAATTTCATTTCTTCATATGTATTTTACATAAGGATTATTTCACTAAATGAAATTAAAAATATGCAAAGTAAACAAGTTTTCAAACACTTTTTATTTCAGGTTCGTTTTACTCAAAATTTACTGAAATAAGTCAAGCCATAGTATCCAGTGTTTAATTAAAGTCTTATATTAAATGTTATTGAATTAACCCAGCCAATATCTTTTGCTAATAATTCAAAATAACAATATAGATTTAGTGTTTTGGTGTAGCTCAATGTTAAAGTGCTTTCCAAAAGAAGCTCCAAGTTCAATCCCCAGAATCTAAATAAATAATTAAGGAAAATGAATTAAAAATAGCTAAATAAAATGTTAAGTAATTTTAATAATGTTTAATCTTCACAGCATACTCATTATTTTAGTAACACGATTACACTTTTAGGCAGGAGAGAATTAAAGCACACTAAATTTAAGCAACTTGACTCAAGTTATATATCTTGGCCAAAGTCAGATCAAAACACAAGTTCCATTAAGTGTAAATTGTGTATCTCCACTGCTTTGCTATAGTCCAGAGTCTACCTTTTCTTGCTATGATGAGATGAACCACCTCTTATCTGCTTTAAAAATTCTTTTCTATAGCATAAAAGATTGAGCCTATGTGATTTCTAAAGCACCTCCAATTCAAATATTGAAATATTTTCTTCTAAAAGACAGAAATAGGGTATATGGATATTCCTTAAATATCTCTTCTCTCTTTGTTTTAAAACAAATCTGTGTATAGCTTACTCGAAGGTGTCTGTCTCCATTTTAAGGCTCATTATACTCACTGCTATTTACAAGAAAAGTTGACTTAAGTCTGTTGCTGCATCTGCTCTTAGTCAGTTGCTTCTTATCTACCATACTCTTTTCCGCCTTTGTCTTTTTATTCTTTCTACATCAAACAACCCCATAGTGTGGGCATTACCATCCAATCCCTATACAGTTCTACTTATCACAATCACCTCAATGAAAGATGCTGTGGAAGAGAAGATGCTACCCTTTAACTGATCAGTTCTTTAATTCCCACAATATGATATGCTTAGTGCAAGCAAATATATTGATAGTTAGAAATATTAAAAGTGTTAAAAGAGACAGTGTTGGTAATTGACTGAGTTAAATTTATCAATCATAGGGAAATTTTCAAAGACTCTGTTTAATAGAATTTCTTAGACTTCAGTAGTTATGAGAGTTCTCTAGCTTCCCCCGCACAAAAGCCATCAAATGGTATGTTATGACAGCAAAACTGTGTTATTTATGCCACCATAAATAACATTTATTATCAAATATACTCCAGAGAGTCATATAGATTTTATATATAAAGCCTCATTGATAGTTTAGATCTTTATTCCTTTGGTGTTAGACAATCATTTTGCATGAAATGAATACTGAAAGAACAGTTGTAATATTTTGGTGACTGGACTCCTACAACCTCTTTTATTAGGCTGCACATTCTTCCAAAGGTACATGTAAGCCATGATTTGCAATCATTAATAAAACTGAATATGAAATTAAAAACTTTTTCAGAACAAACCAAAGTGAAAACCCAAAACGTATATGTTGCAGAATTCCCAGTATTCAGACCCTCCCCTTCTTTCAAACATAAAAGTATTAGTTTATTTCTAAACAAGCAAATCAATTGTGAACATTATTTACTGTTAAATACAGATGATTTCTGACATGATTTTGCTGATTAATAGTTCCTTTGTAAATATGCAAGTAATGTAGCTTTAATAGCCTCCATGGAGATTATTAAATGGTGGAAACTTCTTAGGGTTATTTAAATGATATCTAAAATTCCTGGGGCTGGGGATTTAGCTCAGCAGCACAGCACCTGCCTGGCAAGTGCAAGGTCGTGAGATCAATTCCCGGTACCCGAAAATAAACTAAAATAAAATAAAATTCCTTAAAGAATGCCTTCCTGATTGGACCATATAAGATATTCGCCAATAACAAACATGTGGAAAAAGCTTTGAAGGTGCTTAGATTCTTCATTATCTTGGTCTAGTCTCCTTTTTACAGCTCCCTCACAAGTCTGTTTTCTGGAATGAAAAGAGTCATGAAAAAAAAGAACTGCAATCTTTCTTTACAGATCCTCTTTTAAGATAAGAAGAAGAGATGAAGAGACGGTAAAGTTATGTTCCCTTAGCTTTCATTTAATTTGCTTATGAGATAATAAAGAGGATAAGTACATACATATATAACAGACCATTATATATAACATGCAATGATCATAACTACTGATGAAAACCCAGCCAAATCATGAAAGATTAAGCTTTAAAATCAGGCATGTTGAGAAGTTAAGGGCTGTGCACTAAGAATAAAGAGTCAGATTAAATGAAACATTTAGATACACTGGGTGCTTAACACTACAAATAAATCAGACTAACAATATTCAGAATAACTTCTTATATACTTCGTGGAGTTTGTAAAAACAGAATTTTGAGAGATTAAAACCAAATATATTTATTATATTTAATATTATTCTAAACTCACTAGCTAGAACACACTGGACACACAGCCACAGTGAACTGAGTGATGTTCATTTAGCCTGCTGCAATAAAAGATAACATATTCTCTTGGGGGCCCTGGAAATTCCTTAACTGAAAGAGTGGCAGAAGCTTTGTACAGGGCTTAGCTTGTGATGAATGATCCTAAATAAGTGTAAGGATGGGGAAGTGAGGACAAGCTCTGGGATGAATACTGACAAGTAGCTTGTGCATTTAGCAACTGTATAAGTCAGAAGCATTTGTTCAAGAGGTGAGAGAATAAAATTGGTCCAACAGCTCATCAATAATTTTTAAAAAGTGATAAGTTCAAAAGTAGGAGTTATTAGTAATTTTTCAAGTACAATGTTGTCTTTGAAGAAGAGTTTGCATGGTTTTGGTGATGGCTCATTGTTAATATTGTTTTATATTTTCCTAGAAATCATATAATTTTCTGATTATTAACAAGAATGGCTAAGTTTTAAATCCTATGCACTCCTCTGAATATTTCAATATTGAACCATTTATTCTTTGTCAAATTGTTTATATTAAAGTAGTTATAGGTTGTGATTTGTATGAGAAGTAAACCTCACCTTCAAAGTGTGTGAAGTCTACTTGATAAGAAATTTTGAGGGCAATAGTTATATTATATTAGCAATGAGAACATTGAATAAAAGCATGATCGTTGCAAACTGATCCGGGCTAATTTAGAGTTTTGAAAAGCCTGAGATGTCTCCAAAGATACTGTTAGCTACTAACAGATCAATTATGTTTAGAACCAAATATCCAGGTAAAGGTTTATGAAAAAGTATGTGTAAGGTCAAATATCTCTAAGAATAAAAACAATACTTGCAAGGAGAAAAAAAGGTCACACACCTAATTCATGTTTTTGAAAATGTCCATTTGCTAACTAAGACACCATAATTAAGTTGTGTCACGAGGACTATTAGGAGACAGGTGAAAACCTATGTAGACAGAAGAGCCAGCCAGACTTGCAACTAGAAAAAGTGGTAGATTCTTCACAAAAGAAGGAATGGAATCAACAAGTCTCTTGAACTTGTGTACTACTTTAGGAGCACTGGTCTGGCCAGATTCAGTATCTTTTTATCCATAGCTTGAGATATCGATATGGTCATTCCTACCAATCAAATTTCTGTACACACATTCCACCATTAAGAAAAATTTATTATGCTTTCTGCTAATGAACTAATTTAAATATCAATTTTATTACAAAATTTTATTACAAAACAAATGTCAATTTTTATTAAACAATATATTGCAATGATTGTATTGATTCTTACTTTACTGATTCCTGATTGGCATATAACACTATCAGAAGCATCAGTTCCTAATTTGATTACTTCACTAACTAAATAACTACCTCTAGGTTTTACATTAAAATCATGTGACAAGTATGATATATTGTATCCTGAAATATTTTCCTGAAAATCACTACAAAGGAGATTAGTGGATGCATAGTGAAAAGAGTTTGCCTTTGAATTCCCTTCCAAGACAAACACTGATTCCAGACTTACACTAGAGTACGCTAATGGTCATCAAAAGAGAAGCTGGTAAGTTATACACTCCATAACAAGTACCACAGATAAACAAACAAAAAAACAACATGCAGGCAAAACACCAAATATATTTATTATATTTAAAAATTTTTTAGAGTTTACCTGTCCTTTCACTTAGCTTTAACTTATTTTTGTAAGTTTTCAAATACTAACTCTAGTTTCTGTTTTTCTTTTCCTGAGAAAAGAAATTCTTTTCTTTTCTATTTAGGTTGGCCTTAAATTAACCAGCTAGTCGTGGCTGGCCTCAAACTTTCAGAGATCCTCCTGTCTCAGTCTCCCAAGTGCTGATATTACAGATCCATGCCAACATTCCTGGTCTTTGATTCTAGTTTCAAAATTTTTGTGTGATGGTTAATTTTAGTTGTCAGTTTAGCTGGATTAAGGGACATCTATAGAACTGTTACTTCTGGATGTAGCTGCCAGTGCTTCTGGAAAAGACTGACATGTGAGTCCCTAAATTGAGTGGGGAAGTCCTACCTTTGTGTGGGAATTCACCAAGCAATTACATGAGTACCTGAATAAACAAAGAGGAAGAGGAAAGCTAATTTTCTGCCTTTTTATCTTTCTTTCACTCTTTCTCTTGATCCCATGATGCATGTGTATACATGCCATCTTTTCCTTCTGCTTTCCAAAATCAGGCGATAGATCAAGAATGTCTTCCCCAGATGAAAGCCTTTTGACTTGAGACTGGCCAACATTTATAAATGTTACAAAAATAAATTTCTGTTTTTTTATATACTTTTTAGGGTTTGTTATAGCAACTTAAAATTAAGACATCCTGTAAAGGTCTCAGCAAAGACTGTTTTTCTAGTCTTTAAAACATTGCTTCTCATTTTCCACTGAATTTCTTTTCCTTCTTTTGACATTTTCTTTAAAAAGTATGAAAAGACAAGTTATACTGCAGACACTATATTAGCATAGGAATTAAATGATACAATATTATTTTAGCCTCAAAGAATTCAGTCTTATGAGAGCAGAAAATTGAGGAGGGTAAATTCTAGCACAAAAACAAAATGTAATACATACAGTGAAATTTTTTATTTCTGTGATTATCTTACTCCATAATATGATGATTCATACATCATATGAATTAGGTTGTTCTTGGTATCACTTACAGTGAAGTATGTCCATTAAAATTTTATTAAACCAATGCAATTTGCCATTTTAAAACAATTCTTTTTGGAAAATAGTGTTTTAATATATTAAAATCAAATAGAGAGCTCTCAAATGTGTGGTATATGCACAAGTACTGCTCATTGGATCTAAATTCAGACATTGTTAATAAATTCACTCTCTTTTGGAATTTGACTGGATATAGCCTCAAAATCATCAATACAGAACTCTGAGAAATTGGTACTAATCAACCAACTTTATAGAGATAAAGATAATTTGTTATCATTGATAGAGCTATTTGATGTAGTAAATAGAAGACATACTGAAGTATTTTGAAAGTGACATTTAGTGCACCTGATCTTGGATCAACTTGCATAGCTTAAAGTTTTCACTCCTGATATTTAAGGGAGCTTTATAAAACATATACCCTGCTGTTCCTTTGTAAAACCAAACCTAAATTGTTCCTCAATGAGCAGCAAGTTCTCAGCAATCTAAAACTTATCCCACATAACCTTTTAAATAACAGCCTTTAAAGAATATTTTCCACAAGTTTCTTTTTGCTTTTTTATGTGTTTCTCTTACCCTTTTATGGGTGACACAGTTTCACTATGCGTTTGCTAAGTCGGGGTTTGAGGTGTTACAGCTTTGTCCCATTCACCTTCCTGTTTGGGTTGCTTTCTAGAACAGCTATGCTTCATCATCCTTTCATTTACCCACAGAATGCTAAGTGGTAACCTGCTGTCATGCTGCTGACAAAGAAAATTAGGTGCTGTGATTCCTGCGTAGTGCCCCAATTACAAGTAAGAAAGGCACTTAACAAGCAGTGTTTGCCCCGATGTGTTGTCCCCAAAAAGGCATTCATGACTGAGTACATACATATCTGTCACAATTTAAAAATTTGAAAAACAAAAATGAGTACCAAGTTTTTTGTGTCAGTATATATAGGTATTATGACATGAGTTTTAAGCATGAAGTGTGTGCAATATTATAGTTTAATCTATGAATTGAATGTATATTTTACAGTTCACATTGTATATGTTAAGCCATCTTTACACAGAAAAGGAATGTATTAGTCAACTTTACTTAAAGAAAATATTTACAGGGGCTGGGGATTTAGCTCAGTGGCACAGTGCCTGCCTGGCAAGTGCAAGGTCATGAGTTCGATTCCCAGTACCAGAAAACAAACAAACAAACAAAAATTTAGAAATACATATTTACTTGCATTCCCCACGTGGAAACATTTGTAATCATAAACATAAGATAAATATGTGTATATACATATCACTATGCCTGTATGTATGCATATGCCTGTATATAAATGCTCTTGTATTTTGTACTCAAAAAAATATATATGTTTTTGCTTTTCTAGAAATGACTTATCAGTTCAAAGTTGATCTTCTCTTTTTGGGCAGGTATTAATTTTTTGTTTTCTATTTTTATTTGTACTTTTTCCTTGTTTGGCAGAAAATGAATAGCTAAAGGCTACATAATATGTTCCTGGAACAATCTAGAAAATTGAGTCCTATGATTTTATTCTTCAGTTACCCTTGTGAGATTCTTAGTATTTCTAGTTTATAGCTTTAAAAATGATAATAAGATTTGGTAACTGATACAAAATGCAGTGAAACAACCAAGGCTAAATTCTAGAGCTACAGTAGGTAACTCTAGTTGTCTGCTAGTAAATAACCTTTCCCTATAGAGAACCTGAAAAAATGGTGGCACAGGGACATTTTCTGATAAACTTTTAACCTGACATGAGTATACTACAAGACAAAATTGTGTTTCCCTCTTCTGACAAATTTTGTTATGTTATAATCTGTGATTGGGATGGCTTGTGCTTAGAAGCCCCCTCCTTCCAAGTCCCATGCAGTCATAGGTGGGGCTTTTTCAGAGGTGGCTGGATATAGAATGTGGGACACTGAAATTGATTCATGATGCAGTGTTAGGCACAATATTACTAGGATTAAGGGTGTAAAAGCTACCTACCCTAATAGTATGGATAAAATATAATGGATGGAAAGAGAAGTAGTGGTTCCTTGCTTGCTTTTGTTGTTTTCTGCCTGCAATGAACTGTTTGTTCTCTGTGATGCTTCAAAAAAAGCCTCTCCACCTTGGAGCCAGTCAACTATGGATTGAAAGAATGTCTATACACTGTGAGCCAAATAAAATTTTCCTCCTTTAACGTTGGGAGGTTGGTATTTTGTCTCAGCAATGAAAGAATGCAAGTAAGACAAAATTTGGTACCACAGAAGTGGGGTCATTGCTGTGACTATACCTGACTATGTGGTTTAGCATTTGGAGGTGGCTTGTGAGAAGGGGAATGTTTGGTGGAAAAATATTTTGAGGCAGCCTGCTCAAAAAGTGAAGCTGGAACACCTGAGGTTGTACTCCATGGGAGATTCTGAAGAGCTCAAAAGATAAAAATGCTTATAGAAATTTTGCTGATAAAAGAAGAAGTTCTGCTGATAAAGACCAGGTTTGGGAAGTTTCTGCTGGGAAAAAGACTTCATTGGCTGTTGGACACCAGATAATGTGTGTTATACACTGGCAGAAAGTTTGTGGGCACCTTGCTAGTGTCCAGAGACTTTGCCTAAAACTGAGATTAAGGGTGGCAGACCAATTAATCCAGCAGAAGAAATTTCAAGGAAGTCCAATGTTGAGATGTTTGCATGGCTAATGTTGGAGGATTTTAGCCAGATTTATGTTTAGAATCAAGAGCAAAGAGCACAACAGAATGATTTGATTTTGAGTTTGACTAGAAATGAAGCTCTGGTAAACTTATGGACTGCAAAGGTAGAGCAGAGGAAATCTTGCTTACTAAAATGGAGCAGTAGAATAGAAAAATGATGTGAGGTCATCACAAGAAGAAGCAGGACTCCATTGTTTGCAGCCTCAACATTGCAAAAGTGAAAAACTTTGCTTGGAGATGAAAGCCCCAGAGCAGCATGTTCCAGAATGGTGGTGGCCAAGGGAAGTTGTTCATTGGATATGATTCAGAGGCTCTGAACTTCTACAGACAAGAGAGAAGGAAACCTGGTTATTGTTCCAGCTGATTGCAGACCTTAGCATCATCCACATGGTGCTTGTTTTAGGCACATGCAGAATACAATAGCTGTGGGGTCAGGAAGGCTTCCACCTAGATTTCAGAGGAAAGCATGGGAGGCCAGGCACTGTGCTGCTGAGAGGGCAATGTTTAACTCCACAAGAGTGAGGCCAAAATTGTAGTGGATACCTCAGAAGGCTGGAGAAGTCATGAATGTTATTGGTCCAAGGAAAGCTGCAAGAAGTGAGCAAAGGAACCCAAGAAAGAAACCACTGGAGCTACAGCCACCAGCAGTGGCACAGGTGTGGTACTACCTAAGCCCTTTGGATTTCACAACTTACCACAGACAGCCAGGGATGCTGAAAGCAGAACTGTGGGGTTTAGTGTTTGTTCTGCTGGATTTTGATCTTGCTTTGTTCCCATTTCTTGCTATCCCTTTGTAACTTTTGGAATGGAAATATCTATCTTGTGCTATTGAATGCTAGAAGTATTCAACTTGCTTTTCATTTGTACAGGGGTTTCAGCTAAAAATGTGCCTTTAATTCGAGAAGAGACTTTATACTTGGATTTTTCAGCAATGCTGAAACTGTTAGGACTTTGGCATCTCTTAGAGATGGACTTAAATGCCTTTTGTATAAAGGGATGTGCATGAGTCTTGGGAGAGTGGGGGTAGAATGTAATGGCTTGTGCCTAAATGCCTTTCCCCCTAAGGCTTCATGCAGTTTTAGGTGAAGATTTCAGAGGTGGCAGGATCTAAAGTATGTGACACTGATACTGATTTGTGATTCAATACTTTTCAAGGACACTAGGATTAAAGGTGTGAGTTCTACCTACCTAAATTAGCCTGGATAAGATATAAAGGATTGAAAGATCTGCAGTCATTCTTTGCTTGCTTTGCTGTCTTTTGCTGCAATGAACTATTTCTACTCTGCAATGCCCCTCTGCCTTGTGCCACTCTGCACTGGAGCCAGCCAACTGTATACTGAAACCTCTATGAACTGTCAACCAAATAGATGATTCACCCTTTATCTTTGGGAGATTATTTTTGTTTCAACAGTGAAAGAAAAGTGACTTAAACAATGATGAATCATTTGGCATTTTTATCAGATTGTAGCAACTTCTTCATATGATCTTCATCCTTCATTATCCATCCCTAATCCTGTTATCTGAATTAAGACTCATCATAGGTCCAAATTGTTTGAATCTCATTTTTTCCCAAATCTTTACTGTTACTGCCTGCACTGTTTGACCAGCAATTTGGTAATACCATCTGTCTTTAAAAATTTGTCATTCAAATGTAGGATAATAGTTTGCTTGATATATAACTATGAAGTAAGAATGTATATTTTCCTTAGCTCTACAGTAGAATTATACTTCTGATTTGTTATTTGATATTTTTTAAATGGGATATTTTTGCCCCAGCTCTAAACTGATTGATTTTGTTAGTAAAGAGTATATCATCAAAGTCTTTTTGAGTCCCATGGAGTTTAGGTGTACATTAGGAGCATAAAAAAGTTTAAAAATAGTTGATTGATTGAATTGAATGCAGTGCTCAGTTGTGTTAGAACCAGTCTAGTGCTGGAGACATTAGATTGCCCTACTTGTTATGCCACCGTGATTGACATTAAACTTTGCAAGCGTGTACATGAGTGGCTCAAAATAATTCCCAATATATCTCAAGTCTGATGACATTTGGTACTACTGCACTTTCCAGAAATTGATAGAAAACGTCAATTCTTCCCTGCGGCAGTTTTGCCAATTTCAGCTAAAGTGAAATGTAGGTGTTGCTGGGCAAACAAACTAATTTCTTCCAGAAAAACAAGTCCATTAATGAGTAAGGTGGTTTGCTTCCCAAAAATCAAGCACGCTGAAAATAACAATACTGAAGCTAGAGCGAATAGCTGAACTTTAAAATACATTTACGTAAATTCCAGGCTGAGCTCAGTTGCCTTGATCAATTTATAATTGCTACACCTTTTCTGAGTATAAGGGGAAAGTCGTTTTGTTTAGTCTAGGGAAAAAGACAGAAATTATTTAATCTGGCACAAAAACACCCTTATAAAGGTTATTATGTGACAATAAATACCCGTGATAGGCACAGGACATCAAAATCTAATAAACTGACCCCTTCATTTAACCAATTTAATCTCATAAAGAGAGATTAAATGTGGACAGTCAGTTGTGATTATTGAAATAGGAGCATTTAAAAACTACTGTTCCTCAAAGCTGTATGTTCTAATATTGATCAGTAGTTAGGACAAAAGCAGTTAAAGAAACTAGTGCTAAGATCTGCAAGGTGAACAAATGTAAATGAAAGGTTATTTGGGCTAGTTTTGAAACTACAATCAAACCCATAATTTGGAAGCATATATCATACAAAGTAGAAGTAAGAAGTGATTACATTTTGTAAGACTTCAGATGCTGAGCGACCTAATTTTGATATCCCATTAAACATTTTCTTAGTTACTTTTGTCTCATTACTGAGGCAAAATACCTAATGCCCAAAGTTAAAGGGAGGAAAGGTTTATTTAGCTAAGTTTGTAGAGGTTTCAGTCCATAACTGGCTGGCTCCAAGGCAGGGTGGGGCATAGCAGAGGGGCAACAATTTATGGTGATGGAAGATACCAAAAGCAGGAAAAGAGAGAGAGCAAACCTCTTTCTGTCCCTTATATTGTATGCAGACTACCTGCTCTAGGGCAGGTGTAGCTCATATACCCTTAATCCAAGCATTGGACCATGAATCAATCACAAACTCTAGATTCAGCCACCTCCAAAAAGCCCATCCCCTCCATAACTGCATGAACCTTTGAGGCGACATCCAGACACAAACCATAAAAATATTTAAAATATTTTTACAGAAAGTGGGAAATCCTATTTAAATAAGGCCCTGTGGTGAGAAGACAGCACAAGCATGGATATAGACTAGAGATGGAAGCAATACAGTCAGGAAGCAAAGTAAAATATTTCTATCCATGAGATACAACTTGAAAGAGAGAATAAACACTAGATTAGATTTTTTTTTTTTTGAGATGAATTGCCCTCAAAGAATTTTAATGTTCCTTCCCTACTTATAAAATCAGGAATTTCAATATTTATATTATATATAAAAGGTAATATTGCAAATGAAATGAGTCAAATTGTAGTATTTTAGTATAATATAATCTTAAACATTCCAGCAAGAGATAACTTCTAGGGAAGTTAAATTATAACTGAAGATGACATTATTTAGATATTTTTCACACAAATGAGTGTAGCAGTTCTTCTCTTCGTCCTCAGAGTACTGAAGCACTCCAAATATATCCTGCATCCAATATAATCAGGAAAGAAACTTTCTTGCATTTCCCACTCAAGTCTATTTATCAGTGGAAGGGGAGTCCAGTCAAGGATCAAGTTAATTTAGTTCTCCATGGAGAGAGATTGAATTAAAAACTTAGGCCAATCTGCCTCCCAAGTAATTTTTCGAGTATTTGTTTTGGCATTGATTTGACTTACACATTGTCAGTTGCCAGACAATTCTGTTGGCTTTGGAATGACCTAATTCCCCAATTTCCCTTTCTCATCCTCCCATAAGCATTGTATGCCATCTGACTTCAGGGTATAAGACCCATAGTGAGCTTCTAAGGGTGGCTCCTCTGTAGTGTGCACTGCTGTTTGCACACTGGGCTGCTATCTTGAGGCTTGGAGAAGAGTCACAATGAATCTTAAGCTCTGTTGTCTCTCTCTATCTATCTGTATGTCATAAATCTGCTTAATGTAATTTGTATATGAATGTGTTCTCTTTTACTAGATTCAAACAAGATGAGTAATAGCAAAGACTGAAACTACTTCTGTCAATTAATTTCTGCTCTCATACATTAATGCCCCCTCATATATTAATCACTTAGTAAGCATTATTAAATGATTAAATATAAATAATTTAATCAAATGTATGTACATATTTAATGCTGCATTATTCGTAATTTAGAAAAAAATTGAGAGTAATTTTGACTGCCAGTTTTCTAAAACAACCTTCCATGCCTCTGACTCTAGGATGATGTCAAAATTTACATCCTGATATATTTAGGAGGTCTTCTTGCTTTCTTAGCTTTGCTGTACCTTACTTATATGTTGCTGATTTTTCCTTAGACAAATTTTTTACACAGATTTATTTATATCACTTGGATCTTTCTTCATATGAGACTGTTTTACAATGCTTCTAGGAGGAAGATGAACTGATCCTTAAAAATAAGTCAGATATTCTGGGTTAAACCTACATTCAGTAATGCACGTACTTAGAGACTTAGGGTACGGGCATAATTTCTGAACTCTAGTTTTCCTAAATGGCTTTAAATAACACATATGTCATTAGCTCAAAGAGAACAGGGCCTAACATTAGGGTGTTTTGGTTTTTCTCCGGTACCGGGAACCGAACTCACGACCTTGCGCTTGCCAGGCAGGGGCTTTTGCCGCTGAGCTAAATCCCCAGCCCCCAATATCAGGGTGTTAACAAAGCTGAATTCTTTCCAAATGTTCTAGAGGAGAATCCGGTTCCCAGCCTCTTTCTCCTTCTAGCTATGTTTTATATTCCTTAGTTTCTGTCCTGTCATTCCAAACTTTTTCTACCATCACATCTTGTACAACTGTTACTTCTGATTGTCAGCCTGACAGTATTAGGAGATGTCTGAAAATTGTAAAGCACATTTTTGCATGTGTAGGGAGAAGTGGGTGTTCCCAGAGGTGATTGGCATGTAGGCCACCAAAATGGGGGAAATACCCTTCCTTATTGTGGGTTGCACCATCTAATAAGCTTGAAGCCCAGAGAGAATGGTGAAGAAAGAAACAGAAAGTAACCCTCTCTTTGAAAGGCCTCATTCTGCTTGAGTGGGTGTGTCTTTTGCCAGCACTATTGACTTCTGTTACTTCAGTCTTTAAAAGTGAACTCACACCAACAACTCACTAGGGAGCTTCTGGGCTCCATTAGTCCCAGACTTCCACTGAATCCTTCCACTGGATCTGTCTTGCTGTGTGGCATCCAGCTGCTTGAATTGAGGAGCCACTACATCCTCTGGCCCTCCAGCACCAAAATATGCACTTGCACTTTGGGGTCTCCCACCTCTGATCCTGTGAGCTTATTTAATAAATCTTTTGCACTAATATACATATATACTGATGCACAAATGAATCTTCTGTTTTTTCTAGATAAGCTATGGATATTGTTTTTCAGGAGAACCCTAACAAGTACATCAGCTATGCCTGACCCCCCAGTTTTTCTTTCATAAGAACCCTTGTGAGTCCTTGAGGCCAAACTAGGCAATGCAAGATAATATTTGCATTGCAAGCTCCATAATTTCATCACACTTCAAAGTGTATTTTACTATGCAAAGTAATAGCAACAGGTTCCAGGACATAACTTTGTGTTTTTGGTTAGGGGACATTTTCCGTTGTGCCTCTTGCCTCTAAGGGTTGGGAAAAATCTATCTGTTTACTTACTTTCATTATTTGTCATTAAGCTCATAGGAGATAATTTATGGGAAAGCTTTTTGCAAAGAATAGTACTTCATTTACTATAGAAGAAACTAGTGTTCCCCTTTCAAGTATTTCTCTTTAGCTTATAAAATATATTTATATTTAGATCAATATATGTATTAAAATTTCAATATTATATTCATAGACAGGACTTTATAGTACAGTGTGTCTGACCATAAGCTGGATTTCTTTATTTCCAGAAAACTTTATTGGGAATGTATTGCTAAAGGAAACTATAAGTCACAAAACATGCACTGTAGTATTGCTGTAGACTGTTTAACACAGAAGATGAAGTACTGATAGACATTAGGATAGGAGAAAATAAATAGACTGCCAAGCTTTGCCAGAGATGCTAGCTAAATAATACTCTTCCAGTATTATTCTCTTTATTTTTATAGCTACATCAGCAGCCATGTACTGAGAATATACAGACAATTTTCAAGTAACATAAATTCTGATTTCAGGGGCAACGATGCTTGTCTGTTTGATATACATGTACACATATCCACCTGCCTGATAGAGCATCAGGGCCATCTGTTTAGATGGCATTGTGCCTGCCCCCAGTTTAAGTTCAAAGAAACACATATAAAGGGAAGGTGGATTTTCTATCAATTGCTTTCCCTTTTCTATTGAGGTCATACTGTGAAATATTAATTCCAGGTATCAAAATAATCATAAAATTAATTCTTTCCCTATCTTCATAAAGCTGTCACACAGTGATGTGACAATGATCTAATAGACGCTAAAAGTAATGGAAATGAAATTTAATTTTAGTTTTACTTTTTTTCCACATGTTTATCACTTATTTTTTCTTTTATTTTTATAGCAATATATAGTAAAATATACTCTAATTGGAATATAGTTTAATGAATTTTAGCATGGTTAGATTTATACAACTTTCACCACTGCTGACACTGGTTGATATATTTTGCTCACTATACTTTTTACATATTTCTAGTAAGAATTCAAGATGTGCAACAGTTTGGTAATTCTTCATAAAGCTTTACATCTGTTTAATACATCTACAATTCCATTCCTAGAATTTTGCCCTAGAGAAATTTAAAATTATGCAAACGATGTTTACATGAACACTTGCTCTTACTGGATAAGTTTGAACATTGTTCAACAGGGTAATAAGTAGTGCTATGTTTATACAGTAAATACAGCTCAGCAATAAAGGGGAACTGAGTGGTTATATATTCTCTGTCCAAACTAGCAGAGTGGTGTCTGGTATGATAGGAACTGTGGATAAAGATTCTGATATTTTTTCAAGGGGTACATAAGACAAAATTGTTTTCATAATATAACTAATGTATTCTGTGTTAATATTCATACTGATAATGCAAAATAATCCCTTGACACAACTAAATTTATCATTGTAGCAATAAACGTATTTGTAGACACTGTGTTCATGATTATGATACACATATTGAAAAGCTAGCTTTCTTTTTAAAGTCTTGGGTGTAATGGAAATGCGTCTTAAAGATCTCTGACTGTAGGCTCCAACTGCTGGAACTCTGGCAACTCTTAGCCAGTCAGTGAGAGCCCCTGACAGCAAGAAAAGCAAGTCCATGAAAAGAAGGTTTCACTGATAAGTTCTGGAAAATTATTAAATAATTAACAAAAGTCCTCAAATCTGTCAATAAACAGAAGAGGACAGAACTCTCCTTAAGTCATAATACTTGACTACTAGACCCTGATGAAAGCACCAAAATAAAAGAATATCACAGACAAATCATTTAGACAATGAGGAGAACCCTCAGTACTCCAGATATTAAAGGGAATTTTCTCAAAATTATAAAAAAAATTGTAAAAAGAACCTCACAGCTCAGATCATATTATACTCCATGGTGAAAGACTGAGTGTTTTTGCATTAAAAGCAGACAAGCAAAACAAATAAACAAAAAAGCAATCAAATAAACATGCCTGCTTTCATCATTGCATTTTAACATCTTATTAGATACATTTCAAAAACAATGAAAAGGAATTAAAAAGAATCAAAGCATGTACAAGTTAAATATAAGCAAATCTCTTTGTTTCAAGATAACGCAAAACTATTGATACAAAATCTTAAACAATCTGTTTTGAAAAGAAAAAACTTCTAGAGTTAATAAACAATTCTACAAAGCTTCAGGATGCAAGATCTGCACAACAAAAATTCAGTTTTTATTTTCCTTTAAAGCAGCAGTAAACATACCAAAAGGAAATTTAAAAAACAATTCATTTTACACTTAAATCCAAAACAATAATATACCTAAGGATAAATTTAAAAAAGGTAATAAAAGATCTGTATAATGAAAATGAAAACATTGCCTAAGGAAGACTTAAATAAGTGGAAGGACAATTAATGTTCAAGGATAGAAATATCTATATCTATATCTATCTATATCTATATGTGTATCATCTATCTATATATCAATGTTACTGAAGCAATCTATAGATTAAAAACAATTTCTTCTCCAATTCTAATGATTTTTATTTTAAGAGAAAAAGAAAGCCTATCCTTAAACTTATATATAATTAGAAGTATTTCTGAGTACTCAAACTAATTTTAAAGAAGAAAAATGAATTTGGCATGTTTATATGCTCTAATTTTAAAAGTTACTACAAAGATATAGTCATCAAAAGATTTTGATATAAGCATAAGAATAGATATATGAAACAAAGGAATAGAATTGACAGAGGCACTAGCAAAAAAATAGATGAAAATAACTTCATCCAATTAATTAGATCATTAAAAATATTCTTAAGAAAATGAAAATACAACAAAAATAGTGAGAGAAAATTTTGCAAATCACATTGCTAATAAGGATCCAGTTTTTAGGATACAAACATAACTCTTGAAAGTTATAAGCATAAAGAAAACAGCCCTATAAAATGAGCAAATGACCTGAATATATATCTATCCAAAGAAAATATAAAAGTGGCTAAAAAGAAATGCAAAGATAATGGTGAACTGAGTCTTATGGAAATGACAAAGTCTGTCTTAGTTACTATTCTCATTACTGAGACAAAATACCTGACATCCAAAGCTAAAGGAAGAAAGGTTTATTTAGCTCACAGTTTTTAGAGGTTTCAGTCCTTAACTGGATAGCTACAAGGCAAGGTGAAATCACAGAGCAGAAACAGTTCATAGTGAGTAGAATGTAGCTAAGCACAAAAAGAGATAACCACAGCTCTTTCAATCCTTTATATCTTATCAAAGATACTTAGGGCAGGTAGCACTCACAACCTGAATCCTAGTGCCCCTGAGCCTAGCATTCCATCATAAATCAATTCTAGCATGACAGACTGTAGATACACCCACCTCTGAAGAAACCCATCTATGACGGCATAAGGCTTTTGGGGTGCATCTAGACACAAGCTATAAAATTCTACCCCTACCACTTTGAATGTTCTTGCCCTGATTTGTTTATGTTTGTGATACTGGTATGCTACTACTGTTCTTTTTTTTTGTTTTGTTTTTTGTTTCTCACTTACTACTCTCTTTAAAATAAAAAAAATAAAAAAGTAAAAAAATAAAATTCTAGCCCTACTCTTCTGGACTCAGACACATCCTTTATGCAAAAGGCAGTTAAGTCTATTTCTCACAGTTGCCAAAGGCCTAACAGTTTTAATATTGCTGAAAAGTCCAAGTTCAATGTCTCCTTTTAAATTTAAGCTGAAAACTCATATACAAATGAAAAATAAATTAAACACTTCCAATGTTCAATGGCACAGGATAGACATTTACATTCCAAAATTTACAAACAAGGGGATAGCAAGGAATGGGAACAAACAAGACCAAATTCCAGCAGGAGAAATAGTAAATCACACAGTTCCATTTGCAGCATCATGCGAAACCTGTGGCAAGTTGTGAAATCCAGAGGGCTTGAGTCACACCATCCAGTGGCACTTCTGGTGGCTGTAGCTCCAATGGTTTTTTTCTTTTGGCTGACTTTGCTCACTTCTTACAGCTTTCCTTGGACGATTGACATTCATGACTTCACACATGTGAGGTGTTAAGTACACTTTGGGTTTGACTCTTACAGTCTCACACGCTGCCCTGTCAGGGGCACAGTCCCCGACCTACCAGGTCTTCTTGTGAAATCTGTGTGGTAGCTTTCCTGACCCCACAACTATTCTATTCTGCATGCATTTAAAACCATCACCACATGGATGATGTGAAGGTCTGCCACCAGCTGCAACAGTAACAAGTGTTCCTGTTCTCTTAGCTGTATGGGTCCAGTGTCTATAAATCAAATTGCAATGAACAACTTCCCTTGGCCACAGCAATTTTGGAACATGATGCTCTGGAGCCCTCTTCTCAAGGCAAAATCTTTCACTTTTTTTAATGTTGAGGTTGCAAAAGCTGGACTCCTGTTGCTACTTTTGATCACCTCAGGCCATCATTTTTTATTATACTGCTCCATTTGAGAAATCAAGACTTCCTCTACTCTACCTTTACAGCCCACAGATTTATTGGAACTTCATTTCTGGCAAGCTCAAAATGTTTTAAATCATTCTGTTGTACTTTTTGGTCTTGATTCTCAACATAAATCTAGCTAAAATCCCTCAACAGTAACGATGCCATCACCTCAACCTTAGAATGGATTGAAATTTCTTCTGCCAGATTAATTAGTCTTCTACCCTTAATGTTAGTCTCAAGCAAAGTCTCTGGACCTGAGGAAGATGCATACAAACTTTCTACCAATGCGTGACATACTAATGTCCAATTGCCAATTGAGGTCCTTATTCCCAGAAGAAACTTCTCAAGCCTGGTTTTTATCAGCAGAATTTCTATCAGCATTCTTGTCTTCCATGCTCTTTAGAATGTCCTGTCAAGTGCAGCCTCAGGTGTTCCAGCTTTACTTTGTGAGCAGGCATCCCCAAACATTTTTGAACCAACTGCCCCTTTTTCCATAAACCGGCTCCAAATGCTGCTAAGCCACATGGTCAGGTACAGTCACAGCAACAACCCCACTTCTGGTACCAAATTCTGTTTTAGTTACTTTTCTCTTCTTACTGAGACAAAACACTCAGTTCCCAAAGTTAAGGGGGAAAGCCTCCTTTAGAGGTTTCTTCAGTGCATAATTGAATGGCTTCAAGGCAGAGTGGCACATGGTGAAGGCACATTGCAGAGGAGAAACAGTTCACTGTGTGCAGAAGGTGGTAAAGCAGAATGAGGTATCATAAATGGCTGGGAGGAATCATGATAATTGTAAGTGCTGTACTTTTCAACACTCAGCACTGTCATTTTTTAAAACTTTCCTAACAAGTGCATAATAATATCACAATGTGACTTAAACTTGTATTTATCTGGTGACTAATTAAATGAGCATATATAAAGACATAAAAGCCATAAGGTATTTCAATGTACGATGAGTTATACAACTAATGTTTTGAGTTATGATAAAGCATTACAGAATTTTTTCAGTAAGGAACTATGAGCCATGCAGTGTACTTTTCATGTGGTAAAAGGGTGAGCTGTGAACTATATGTTGCAGAGCATATAACTTGAATCACTAGAATACATATCTCATTTTTTCAAAACTTTATGCCTAAATTAGTTATATTTGCTTGCATCTTATGAAAATGGAAAGGATAAGTTATAAGTATAGTTCTTAATCTGGAAATTTTTGCTATAGCTACCTTTTGGAGCTAAGTTATTTGTGCTCCCAATATTTTTTCCGTTTGCTTTGACAAGCTGCAAATTACCTTTTTTCATAGAACAACTCATCTCTTTCAGTAAACATACATTTTTCATCAATATTCACTAATTTGAATCTCTTTCCATGCTAGCATGACCAGTTGGAAGTTTCTCATCAAGCCACGTGTTTCTGTCATAATAACTTGGTCTAGTCTGGGAAATGAGGTTTTGAATATTTTTTGCTGCAACTTCATTTTCTCAAATTCATTCATATGTTTGATAGCTTTCTTTAAGGAAATATCAGCTTTTGTCTTTTCAGGCACCATTTATTGATGTGGTTCTCTGTATTACACCATGGTAATAGATTCAGTAATACAGATTTGTATATATTTGATTTCAACAACAAAGTATAAAACTATGAAGTTATTAACTGAAACAGGAACCATAGGAAGAGAAGCATTTTTATTTGTTTTTTTAATGTCACTGCTGTTACTGTAATATAAATATTTTCCATAAATTTTGTTAGCTATGTAAGTAGAATTAAGCATAAATCAAAATGCTTGAATATGGAATGTAGTCCAGAATTTAAGATCACATATGAACCTGTATGAATTTTTATCAAATAGCTGAAAGTGTGAGGTGAATTGATAATATAACAAGATAATTAATGAAGTTTAAAATAAAAAATAACCCTGCAGTAAAATTATGGTACTAATAAAAGAGGAAGAGTGAGAAAGAGGCAAAATAAAAAATAAAAAAGGAAGAGTAATAGAAGTAGAGGCTTAATCAGCAAAGGTGAAAAATAATGACCAGATTAACAAATTTCAAGTAAACATAGACTTCAAGAATATGCACAGTAATTAGTAACACAAAAGAGCAGAAAATAATGGTAGCAGAAAATATAGCAATAATGTCACTGGAAACTATTATGCTTTGACTATCAAGAAAATTTTCAAGAGTGGTACTAAACTTTTGGAATGAGTGGAGTAAGTACATTAAGACTAAGTTACTTTTGCTAAAGATATTTACTTCACAAACATTTAAAAGTATTTAAGCTACTTCACCAAGGTGTAATTACTTAGATTTATAAGATGACTTTGTACTATTAAAAAAACCATAAAATTTCCTTCCAAGAAGAAGGTGTGAGAGCATGGTAAAAAGATACGCCAGATGTTTATTCATATTTATTAATATCTCTGTTTTTCAGATCTTCTTTTCCCCCATGGATGTGACAAGGCTGAAATCTTAATTTGCCTAAATTTTCAACCAAAAGATTTCTTGTCAGATTCCACCCATGCATGGCCAAATGTATACTGAGATGATAGAAAAGCTATATAAGACATTTTTCCCCTAAGGCAACGTTGGGAAGGACACCAGACACCATGATTTACCTGCCATTCTTGGAAGGCATCTGTACAATCACACACACGGATGCTGGTACCAAATGCTGTGAATGGTGGCATCTTGGAGTTCTGAACATTCTCCTGGGAAAGACACAAATGGTGCTACCTGTCTCTCAGTCTATGCTACACTGCAAATCCAATTTCTTTGATCTGAACTCCACTTTCTAGGTTAACTTTAAACTTCCTGCTTTAAGCCACTTCTTCCTTGAAGAAAATACTTGAAGAAACTTTTATTATCCTGAATAAACTCTAAATAACAAAGTATAAGTGTAATGGTACTGTCACATTTAGTGAAGAAAAAACTGCAAGTTTCAAGAATACATTTATTGTTTGGGCAGAACAAAATGTTTACTTCTGGTATTCAAATGATGACAATTACTTCCAGATTTTTCTCCTGCAATGAATATGCCTTTCAAGGCATTTTCCTCAAAGAAGCAAGAGAAATACAGCAATTGGAACAGTTAGAGAACTTTTCAATTTCCATATTTTTATTTCCAAAATGTAGCCATTCTGCAAGTGTCCTGATGTTCTTACAGCAGCTTTTATTTTCATTGTATTTAATGTCATGCAGAATTCAAACTGAGAAAAACTTATTGATGAATGTGGATTGATGATGCATGTTCTCAGTACATGATGATCACATGCATCATGGAGAGTTGGTATATATTGAATCTTCATTTTTCTTCTCTCCCTCCTTCTCTTGGTCTCTTTTCTTTTGTGAAATCTTTATCTCACTGCTTCATATCTGTCATTTATTTTGGTCTTTAATTTATTTATATTTTGGGTTTCTCATATAAGAGAAATTATATGATATTTAAAATTGTGTGTCTGATTTATTATACTTGATGTTATAATCTGAAGTTATGTTCATTTCCCTAAAAATGACTTACATTTTTCCTTTATAACAAGGTAGTATTCAACTGTGTATAAATACAACTTTTTCTTTATCCATTCATTTGTTGATGAGCATAAAGTTCACTTGCAAGATTTAGCTATTATGAGTTGTGTTGACCATGCATATGTCACTATACTATAATATCTTAGACCTCTCTGAGGAAGATACGGACAAGAGGAATAGCTAGATTGAATGAAATTTCTAGTTTCACATTTCTGAAGAATCTCCATACTGATTTCTGCACTAGTTGGACTAATTTACATTCCCACTAGCAATATAGAAGGCTTCTTTTTGCTACAACATGTATTAAACTTCACTGGATCTTCACAAATAGTTAATCTGTAAAGTCATATGTGGAATCTTTATTTTTTTGAACTATGAAGGTATGCCATTTAATAGTTATATATCGTTATTTTCCAAGAAAATTTGAAATCTTGTGGGAATTGATTGCACTTTGAATTCTCTATCACTAAAAATATATATATAAGATAAAATAACCACTACTGAGTTAAAACCTGCTTCTTTCAACTTTTTGTGGTGACTCACAGTCATTGGCATTACCAGCAAATCTTTTTGTTTTTTGTTTTTTTTCTGGTTTTTCTCCGGTACCGGGAACCGAACTCACGATCTTGCGCTTGCCAGGCAGGTGCTTTTGCCGCTGAGCTAAATCCCCAGCCGTCATTACCAGCAAATCTTAAAAGACCATTTTTCACAGTGAATATTCTCTTTTATGGGGCTGGGGACTTAGCTCAGCGGCAGAAGCACCTGCCTGGCAAGTGCAAGGCCATGAGTTCGGTTCCCGGTACCGGAGAAAAACCCCCCAAAAAAAAAAAACAAAATATTCTCTTTTATGACTATTTCATACTTCGAGAGACGATTTATTAGCGAATCCACATTGATTTTGTTCCTCAGTAATAAATTACTTCTTAGTAAGTATACACCAGGATAGTTGGTAGTTAACTATAAATTCTTTACATATTTGCTTCAGTATAATTGAAACCTATTAGAATATCAAATATGATAAAATTTTATTTCTTATAGTAACAGACGATAGTGAGGACACAGACATTATATCCTGAAAACACAGGAATTTATTATGTTCTGTGTTATATATCTAATAATGGTAAAAATGAGATTGAATTCTAGACACTTCGTGATTATTATTATATGAATAAGTAACTGATTGTCAAATATTTTAGCCATTACAAAATAGTAGAAATATTTTTCTGCTCTATTAATTAGATTTATAAATAGAATTATGTGACACATACAAATAAATTAATAGGTTATATACTGATTTCTCTTAATTCTCTATTTCTGCTCTGGGGTAATTACTTTGTTTGCTGAATATATTAAATTTATGGCCCCCATAAAAAATGGGAACTTGTTATATTCAATTGCACCTGGAAGCTGTATAAATTTGGTTATATATTTATAGTAGTAAACCCCCAAACAGTCACTCAATCATATAGGATAGATATATAAACTGTGGCTAATATAAATGGTCACTAGGTATGAACACTTGAAGTTACAGATAATTTTGAGGTCTCATATCCTAATTGTATATTTATGGACCATACAATTAAACTTGTAATCCTTGTTTTGTGATACATGTAAATTTGTTCATGGTGACCATTCTCCAAACTATAATTAAACAACTCTTAAGTTACCTCATTAAGAAGAATGCATAGTACTGAGGCTTCAACCTGATATAAAATGTTTAATTATATCAATTTTTCTCTATAATGATTTATTTACTGCAAACTTTTATGGAAGCTCAAGATCCCAGGTAAAATGACTCTGTATGCTACATTTTATAAATGAACATTCAGTATGACTGTGGCTGTAACTCTGTAGAGGTGTATCTTTCTACAGTTCCTTGCTTAACAACTATCTTCACAGTGATCTAAATCTCATCATGGAAGCTAAAAGTACAATTAGTACTCTCAGCTCACAGACTTAGTGGAGTTATACTGTTTAAAGATTACATTCATTTGTACTTGTTTGGGAAGTCATTAATCATTTGGTAGACCAGACAAATCATACTTTCAAAGGAAGTCACATGCATCATTAGACTCCTAGATCTTTCACCCAAGTTTGCTCTGTCTCTGCCTCTCTTGAATGATCAGTGATTCATTGGTAAGTATGACTCCCGAGGTAATGCTCTACTTGGTATTCATTGAAGCTTCAGGAACACAAGTTGTGAGTCATAAGCATCTGAACATAGAAAATAGATTAGAGACCCAGACAAGTGGAAACAAAGTTAGAGTCTTGAGCTTCTGTGTTTGAGGTTAAAATAGAGATCAGAGGCTGAATTAATGTCCCCAATCACTTGGTTCATAAGCAGAAAAGAAGCACTAGTTAAAAACATTAGAAGTTATCCATCTACTGAAATCACCCCGTTCTTAGATATGTCTGACCATGTGCTTTGTCCTACAGAGCTGCCTCTGTCTATTGGCTTTCCTGAAGGCATGATTTCACTAAGGTTATGAAATTCTAGTGGCCCTTCTGGGAAAAAAAGAGGCTCCCAAGCTGTCTCCTTTAAAACTTATTTCTTCTCTTCATCTCCACTCTTTCCTGTTCTATACCAATTTCAATTTCCTATAATCATTTTCTATGCCTGTTTTCAAAACATCTTTCTCTGTCTCCCTTGTCCATCACACCCAGAATTTTCCCTTTCCTCCAGCTCCTCAGTTCTCCACAGCCATTTGAAATTTGTATTACTCTCCATCAGCACTCACAAGTGGCTCTGGGACCACTAGCTTCAAAAGGAGAAAGAATAACTTAGTTGGAAAGAAACTGGACAGTTTGTCCAGTCAAATGGGTTTGGGAAACATTAGAAGTTGCTTGATGTTCTGTTGTTCTTTTATTTAAAATGTCATCCATGCCACCAGCAGGCCAGGCAAAGAGTCCTTTTCTTTTTCTTTTTTCTTTTTTGTTTAGTTTTGTTTTCTTTTTGTCTATTTGACAGGGTTTGACAATGCAGTTCAGGCTGGCCATGAACTCATTTTGTAGCTCAGGCAGGCCTCGAAGTTACAGTGATCCTACTGCTTTGGTGTCCTGAGTGCTGGGAATTATAGGTGTAAACATCAACCTGTTTACTTGACTCACATGCAAAATTTTATAATGAAAATTAAAAGATCTCTATTTGTGTCTGTCTCCATGTTTATGTATATTTATAAATATGTTTGTATTCACATGTGATATTTTTCTAACTATGGAGAGCATATAAAAACTATAAGGTACCTTAAAAGAGCTTTAATAAAATAGTTTTAGAAATAAAACTATTGGTCACCATGCCTAGACCACGCCTTTGTTAGAATACGGAAAAGGAGAAAAGGAAACCTTGAAAGTCTCTGCAAAAAATATTAACAGTAAGCACTACCACCCTTATATTTAGTGAGTAAACATAACTTATTCTATGTTCTAGGAAATCCAATTTCATTAAAAACCTGTTAAGAAAGCATGATTCAACTATTTTATATAAACTAGTGACTTTACATCAGCATGTTTACCTGACTCACAGGCAAAACTTTATGATGAAAACTATAAGATCTCTATTTGTGTCTATCTCTATGTTTACATATATTTATAAGTATGTTTGTATTCACATGTGATATTTTTCTAACTATGGAGAACATATAAAAACTATACGGTACCTTAAAAGAGCTTTAATAAAATAGTTTTAGAAATAAAAATTTACTACACAAAGAATCTATGCCTTCTGAGTTCACGTGAAGTATAACACAAGCAAACATTTCTATCCTACTTGGTTTTATAAGCCACATTAGGTAATATTATATCCATTATATGTTGATTATAAAAATTATAAATTTAACCTAATATAATATAATATACAACTACATGCAGTAAAATCAATTACTTGGTTTCATTAACTCACTGTACATCAAACACAGAAGTAAAATGAAAAATCCATATGTTTAATATTTTTAGTTTATTTTATAGTATTTTTTTTTTCTTCTGTGATGCTTGTTTAACATGTACATGCTATAAAAATAGTGGGTAAACAAGTTAAGTTAATGATTAGCTTTGGTTTAGGTTTGTTTATTGTTGTAATAGGTTGATCTAAAATAATTTCTAATAAGGGTTCAGATAAGTAAATAAACCTAAATTATGTACATAAGGTGCAGTTCATATAATTTTGGATTCTTTTTTGAATGGTAAAGATACATTAAAAAATTTGGGTTAATAAATATGTTAGTTTTAGTAGACTGAGAAATGTACAGTAAGGAAACAGACCACAGTAAAATTGTGATATGGTATATTTGGAAGGCTGCAACTATGCTGATAACACAACAATAATTCAGAAGTATCTATTTATTAGTTTTCTTTGTAAGAAAAAATCCTGGTAGTTAAAAATTATAACCAATATAAGAAAATGAAACTACTAAGTATAATAAGAGAAGTAATTTTTATTAATATGCAAAAAGTATAATTTTTGTATAAGAAAAAGTATATGTTATGAAATATTAATTTTCATTAAGGGAAAAAGAGTAAAATTTATACTTAAGTAAAATGACTGTCATTCAAGAATGAGAAGGTTATAAAACATGGGGCAAAATACTGAGGGGGATATAAAAAGTTGTAGGTTTTGGAAAAATAAATATTTTTGTGTGCTCATACTGTTTGACATTGAACTATTTCTGAGAATTTTTTAAAAGGAAGTTTATTTTTTCTTCCCATTTGATCTGTTCAAATTTAAGAAAGTCTTTGAAGTTTCTTATTTCTATGACACTTTAGTTATTTCCATATGTTATATATGAGTAAACAACATTACTTCTGCAAAACTCAAAAACCCTAGGATACTCAAGAAAAGAGAGATTCATCCAAATATGTAGGTACTCATAGTGCAATATGCTGGTGAGTCCCTTGGACTGTCTTTGTGGTATCTGAAGTCTTTCAAAATTTTATCATGAGATCCCTCATGTGAACTTCCAACAAAGCAAAGTTGAACAAGTCAAAATGTGCAATAACTACTCTTGCTGTGCCTATGTAAATTCTCAGTCCAAATTTACACCAGAATCAAAAGAGGATGACAGTAGGTAGAAATACCGTTTCCATAGAAATTATGGTGCACCCTTGTGAGTTATTAATTACTGCCCCGTTCTTTTTCTTTGACATATTTTCTGTTTTTGTTTTGTTTTTTTTTTTTTTTGGCTTTTCTCCGGTACTGGGAACCGAACTCACCACCTTGCGCTTGCCAGGCAGGTGCTTTGCTGCTGAGCTAAATTCCCAGCCCCCAGTTTGACATATTTTCAGTTATTAGAATCTCTGTTTTGTCTTCTGCTTTGTTATCTACCTGCAAGCTCACCTGGATCCTGCTATCTTTGTACATTTCTCAGTCTTTATCAGTTTTATGACTCTAGTTTTCTCCAAAATCTGGATACAGCTCTCCAAATTGATGTTTGAAATTTTTTCTCCCACATTCTTACTGTCCAACACTGAGAGCTGAAACTTACCTGTTCAGGTTTTCATTGGGACAATCCAATGAGGCCTTGAAAACTCAAGTTGGATTCTTTCTATTCTGCTGAGAATTAACCTGAATGTGTTGCTAGTGCCTATGTGATCACCAAAAGCATTCAAACTGAAAAGAAGGAAACCTATCAGTTTGGTGCTGCTGTCCTCAGTCCACGACATGAAGGGGCTCTAACTCCAGTATCTACAAATTATGGACACTCTGAATTAAAAACCTGACTTGTAACCCATTCAGAGATTAAATTTTCATTTTTCTTACTACTGTAGAAACTGCTGTCATTTATAAACTTTATGGTTTGCATTATCTGGCAAATATTCTCCATTACCAAATCTTACCAGATAATTTAGATAGACCCTTAATTTAAAAGAAAAGATAACTGATCAAGGCATGGACCTATATTATTCGAAGGAAAAATAAAAAAAAATTGTTCCTACAATAAAAGGAGTGACCAAAAAGACACTTCTTGGCTAAATTTTAGTCTTCTTTGAGTCATTTTCTTGACTTTATCACAATCTTGTGGGTCTGTGTCCATCCTTACAACAATAAGTCTTAGGAAGAATTCTGCCAACTCAGTTAGAGAGAATTTCACATCCTTCATATCTGATACCTATTACTAATCAAATTATTCATTCTCTTCTTTTGACATCTGATAACTGAGTAATTTTTATCCACTTATACTCTTACTTTGCTTTTTGTTCTTGTTGTATTTGAAGTTAAACTTGATTTCTGTCCTTTACTGCAATAGCCATGCCAATTATAATCCAGAATAAAGACTTCTTTACCATTTTGACAAATATCAGAATATTTTCTTGAAAATTTGTCAACATGTTATGATGGTTTGGGTCTCAATGCCCACCCACCCACCCCACCCCTGCAAACCTCATACAGTTGTTGGTGGGTTTTCTCGGAGGTGGCTGAATCTGGAGTGTGTGACACTGGGATTAGTTTATGGCACATTTCTAGGTTTAAGGGAACTAGGATTAAGGGAGTGAGTGATATACACCCTAAGTAGCCTACATAAGATATAAGGGTCAGAAAGAACTGTGATCACCCCTTCCTGTCTTACTTTTGCTGTCTTCTCCTTCTCCTGCCAAAATCTGGTTCTCCTCTGCAGTCCCATTCTGCCAAGTCCCTCTGCCTTGGAATCAGCCAATTATGGACTGAAACATCTACCATGTATGAGCTAAATAAACCTTTCACCCTTTAACTTTGCATGTCAGGTATTTTATTTCATCAATGAGGGAAAAGTAACTAAGACAAACTCCTATACTTAGACTTAGTCATTGCTTTTCTTGTTTTACTTGTGAATAATAAAATTTTTTCCATACTTACTCTTTGTCTTTAGCCAGCCAGACTTCAAAGACCTGTAAAGTTAGTTTAGCTTATTTGTGAATCCTGTGGACTTGCTTCTAGGTGTCAATCTTCAGTTTCAGCTTGGAAAGCCATCACTTTACCTAAGGGATGGCAGAGCTTAAAAATAACAATGTTAGGGCTGGAGATTTAGCTCATCAGCACAAGCACCTGCCTGGCAAGCATGAGGTCATGAGTTCAATTCCCAGTACCGAAAAACAAACAAACAAACAAACAAAAAACAAACAAACAATGTGAACATCCAGTTTTAGAACAATTACAGGATAAGCATTCCCTCCAAAGATATTAGAAATTATGTTTCCCTATAATCTTTATTTACTTTTCATATTTTCCTTCAATATAAGCTGATTAAGGAAGTATCACAAGTGAAATCTGTGGTCTTTAATTGTATAAGAAATTTATGGAGATTCACAGTCAGTTTGTCCTTGTTGCTGAGATCTAGCTTAAGTTTTTAAAAGGTTAGTTAGTGCCACCAACTCTCATTTCATACATATTTCACAGTTTCCAAAAGACCTTAACCCACCCAGGCAAAGAGTTTGCTTTCTAGAATAATTGTAAACAAGCATCAGATACTTAGGCATACATGGTTTACATACACTAAAAGGATTAAGGTAGCTAAAAATTCTCATACTCATTTTGTCACATTTTCATATGTTTATTTGCCATATCTTGTCAATGTGATCATGTTTCACTGACTTGGTATTCATTTTTCCACATGTAATATCTCTGCAATCTGCAAATAATGATAGCATGTAAAACTAAAATCGCAACTGTTATTCATTTTTAATGGTACATAAACTAGTGCATTAAAAAATCAATGATGTTTTGGGTTTAATGAATTACTCTACTATTTTGCATCATCTCAGAAATAATTTTTGTTATAACAGTAAGGCAACGAGGAAAAAAAGCTCAATGGGTTTATGCCATAAGAGCTTTGTGTGCAGCCATGATATGCTCACAGCTACTTGATTTATTTTATTTTAAAGGATTAAAACACAAGACAAAGTATGCAAAACAAGAACTTTTTAAAATTGGATACTGAGCAGCATAAGACAGTTGTCACTGAGACAGGAAAAGTATGAGTTGGGCCCTGCAACTGTTATATTTTACTGCCAGAAGAGTGCACAAGACAGAGCACACAGAAGATGATTATAAGCATTATTGATGCCATCACTGGCCCTTGGTAATTTACCTTGGTCTCTAGCACTTCTCTTTCCTCTGGAGGTCAAGAGGAGGGGTTGAAAGTTCAAACTGTCCAATTGCATTGTTGGTTCCTCTGGAAACGAGCTCCGATCTACGAGTAGTAGACTTATTAGCATTAAACTAGATGTAGTTGAGAGGGGCTTATTCTTAATAATAGAAGATGTTCTTTCCTCTTGTCTCTTCAGAAATTCCAACCATTTTAGAAGCAGTATGTCAGGAACTAGAGATAGATAATAGATGATAGATAGATAGATAGATAAATAGATAGATAGATGGATGATAGATAGATTTCAAACATTTAGAAGCTGTATGTCAGGAAATATATATATCCCAATCTCACAAGCTATGTGGATTTCAGTAGCTGTGGACATATAAATTTAATCATTCCATTCTTTTAAAAATAGAATATATTAGGGCTATCTCAATATTTCCCACTGAATAAAAATTGCACATACAAAACATGTTTTAATCTATGACTAATACCTAAAGCATTTTAGTAAAGATGCAATATTTTGCTCGTTTTTAAATAATGTTGTACAATTTGGAAAACATACTAGGTTTAAATATTTTAATTATTCAATTCTTTGTTAGTTGATTCTTATTGTTTTAACTGTGCACAGTTTTATGGAGTATATTTAATTTAAATAAAAGTTAATTAAAATAACCCAACAGTATAAAAAAAGGGTAGGATGAGGAACTGTTGGCTGCAGAACTGTATTTTATTTTGCAATTAAGACAGTGTTAAAATATGAAATTGCTCTGATTTTCACAGGTAGGTTTGATCTTTCCCACTTGAGAGACCACCATGGGTGTAAAGGACAGACTCTTGGGCTCTTAACCTGTTATTCTTTAAGAGCATGTTTTGTGTTTTCCTCTGAGGCAGTCAGAGAATTAAAAGGAGACTTTCAAGACAAAACAAAAAATAAAAAATCACAGGGGCACTTCATTTCTAGACACCCAATAGGTAACTAAAAGCAAAACAAAGCTTGACTTTCATTTTGTTACCCAAAACTTGAGATAAAGTCCTTCTGTAGCTTTACATATAGTCATATTAATCATCTGTAGCTAATTTGTCTCAAACTTGCAAAAACAACATTGATTACTCCTGAAAATCATCCCCCTTAAAGATATGAATATAAAAGATTTGAAGAGACATTCAACTGAGACATTCAATTTAGGTCATTCATTGACCTAACCGTAAGGCCAAATTAAAGTTGAATACAGACAGCACAACACGACGACTGAACCAAACGAGTAGCGATCTCAGTCTCTTAGAACCTATCTGTCCTCCTGAGGGGTAAGGACTTCTGGAGCCAACTTGCAGAAGCACGACTGAGAGAATGATCACCTGAATCATGGTCCATCTTAGCAAATCCATAAAGGCTGAGATTTTTCTTTGGGAACTAGCCAGTTTGACTGTCTTCTTCAGAAATATGCTCCTTTCAACCCCCCCCCATAGTCCCTGTCCTATCTTCTGTGTCTCTCACTTAACACACCCTGAAAAACTTTTCTATGATGAGAACCAGCAAATTTATTCTATTAGCTCCCCCATCTGCTCTATAGAGGAACAGTATCAGAGTCTCTCCAGTTACAGAAATTGTTAAATTGTTTGGAATATGTATACTTTAATCTCGGGGACTCATCAATCCCCAGTCACCTGGGCAAGGCTACAGTGAAGAGTGAAAGAAAGACAGTAATTGAAAATGGCAGGGAGTCCAGAGGACCAGACCTCTTATGAGGCTAAGACCAAGAGTTGCTGAATATGTCGCTCTTTATTGAATGGACAATTTTCTGGGGGATGTGTAGAAAAAGCCAGGGAATAGTGGAGTGGAGGGCACTGATACACCAAGATCTAGTAAGAGACAAAATATTCTTGTATGAATACATCATTGATTAATGGGAAATTCTTTTCTCCTTTGGGTTAATATTTACTTCTATAGAATTTTGTGCAAGAGTCAGACAGTCTTCAGCTGAATTGTTATCTTGCCTTTTGAGATGACACAGCATCACAGGTCATAGAGACCTCTACTGAGATCAGTGGCATAGACAGCTCTATTTCCACATGCCACCTGCTGGCACATTAGGCAAGGACAAACTCAGACCCTTAATACAGAAAGCCAATGTATGGATTTGTAGCTTGCTCAGGGTGGTCCTCCTCATTTCAATATACACTCAGTTTTTAATGTATTTTGTATTAGTTTTAATTCAGCAAATTTCAAATGTATCTCCCTATGCCAGGACCAAGATTCTAAAGAAAGAATGAACAAATAAACTTATAATATTGGATTTCTGGTTAATGACATTTATTAAATGTTTATGACTGGTTTTGTCTTCTAACATATGACAAATTATTTAAACTTTTAGTAATAACTAAATTTATTTAAATGCATAGAGCAGGATAAGTTATACTTCACAAGAAATTTTGTCAATAAAATATCAATGAAAATTATGAAAAGTTACAACATACTGGGTTCCTTTACCTGTCTGAATGTTTTCAGACTTAATATATTCATTAAACAAGCCAGATATACACCAGAACAAATGCAAAGTATAGTTCCTTTGGAGCTCTATCATTTCAACATATAAATGTGGGAGTAACAATCAGGTTTGGGAGGCAACTAACTACTTTCCAACAGTCTGTTTGTAATACTTATTGCTATTTGGTCTGATATAACTGGCACAGGCTGGATCTGAGGGTTCCTTAGGCTGAAATAAGGAATTTATCCCTTCCTTTAAAGTAAGTATGCAGATTCACTGATTCTCATTGTGGAAAAAGAATGTTCAGGATGTATCAGTAAATGAAGTATCAGGAGAATCTATAAAAGAGGATGATATAAGATGCACCCCAGAGTGGAGAATAGGTACTCAGCGAAATAAGGCACAAAGCCAGGTGTGGTAGGGCATGGCTGTAATCCCAGCACTCAGGAGGCTGAGGCAGGAGGATCCTTGCAAATTTGAGACCAGCCTGGTTTACAAAGTGAACTCAAGGCCAGCCTGAACTGCATAGTGAGACCCTGTCTGAAAAAGAGAAAAAAAGAAAGAAAGAAAAAAAAAAAAAGAAATGAAAAGAAATGAGGCACAATACGCTGGAGAACTGGGGATCTTGCGTGTATTTTGAGAGAGGGAATCTGTGGAATTTGATAATCTAAAGTTTTAATTTTTATCTCTGCTTCAATCTATTTTAATTTTACTTGTAAATGACCCTCTTTCACCCATGAAGAGACCACCTTTTTGGTTTTTCCCGCAGGAAAAGACCTTTACCTCACTAAGGGTGGACGATCCTCTTCCATTCCCTAAGAGTAAGACTAAAATTAATATTAAATCTTCAGTTTGAGAATAGTATTCTACGCCCATGTACTGCTTTCTGGATGCACTAGGACAGGACCTGGACCTCTTATGCCCTTGGAGACCATGCCTCTGTGGCTTTGCTGGGATCTGTGCATACAGAGTTCATAGGGTGGAGTTAGGTGCCTGTAAAGATCTCACTCTGGAGTTCTGAGGGGCCTCCTAGTGGTGGGCATATGCAGTGGTCCTACTCCTATGACATTGTTCTACCTGAGCCCTGAAGCTCTCTGAGACATCTGAAATCTAGGTGGAAATAGCTGTGCTTCCCAAGCTTGTGTTCTTTACACAGAGTTAGTACCACATAAGGTTATCAAGATTTATGGCTGTGTTCCCTGGAGTCATAGCACGATCTATTCATGGCTCTTAAAGGATCAGCAATGAGGACTATGTCAGAATGTGGAATGAGAAACTTAAGCAGTATTAATTAGATAATGAGCCCCTCAAGAACCTTGGACTTCTCCCTTGAAATTGTTCTATCTTCAAGGCCCTGCCACTCTGTGTCTATGGGAGAAATGGCAGGCTGGAACATGACTGGAATGCCTTTACCATTATTTACATATTGTCTTGATGAGTGGCATCTACCTTTCCACTATTTATACTAATTTTATCAAATGGTCCCATAGCTACAATCTTGGTTTTATGTTTTCTACTCATGAAATACACAAAGGTGTATTGAAATGCAATACATTTTTTGATTAATATTAACTAACATACTAGGAACATTATTTAGTATGTGTTTTATTGCAAATATTTATAGAATTATTTGCATGAATACTATGAAATGAACTTAATGAGACCTGCAATATGCATGTGTTTATTCATAAATAATAAATTTCAAAGGTGAAGTTAAGGACGTACACTACAACCAGTATTCACTTCCCTTCATTTAGAGCAATGCACATTTGAATTTGTGCTATTTGAAACACATTATACAGATACCTATCATGTTTTTATTGTTGATACTAAAGCTCTGCTAGAACTATTGCTCTTAATGTCTTTAAAATTGTTTAACATTTTAGAAATTTTCAGTTATTTAGACTCAACAATAGTTCTTATTGTCTTATTATAGAGTTTTATGTAAAAATGAAATTTGGAAATGTATCAAAGAGATTTTGATAATATTGTTATATAATCAACCACAGAATCTTGGTGGCAAACAAAAGTCAGCACTAGTGAGCTCACAATTTGGCAAATTGCACAGCTATTTGCAGAAGTTGGCTAAGTATGAATAGGTGTTTCTGTTGACTCTAACTCAGAGTTTACTCCAGGTGTCTCTCCTCCTCCTCCTCAGCCCAACGTGTTGAACTAGCCTGTACTTTCTAACATTACTATAGAAACCAAAGAGAATGAGAACAACTATATAAATGCTTTCCAATTCTCTGCTTATAGCCCTGATGTGAACATTCATTTTTCAAAGCAATTTGTATGTGCAAACTAGGGGTCATAGAAAAGTTACATGACAAAAGATGTGATGTTTACACCTATAACTATAGAGAGAATGAAGAGTTGGAATAATGCTGCAGTATACAACCCATTTAAATTGGCAATCTTCAATAATTTAAATGGTCAGAAACACATTACTTACACAATATTTTAAACTATTTATCTTTTGTTTAATAAATAGGAAATGTCAGCATGAGTGAGATTTCCAGATGCATTAACTGATTTGATATTTTCTCATCGTAATTACTTGTGCAAATTCTGCGAAAAGAGCTAGGGCACTAAGCTACACAAATTTGAATTGAGGGACTATCGTGTTTTATTCAGCAAGTTCATGACATAAGATTGTAGAATTGCCTCTTCATTTTGACATTGAGCTGTATATTCAAATATGTACCCCATCATGGCATTTCCCTTGTGACTGATGTTATGATGATTAGACTAAGAACTGTCTTTCAAGAAATATTGTATGACAGACAGTATCTTGATTAAGATGAACTTTAATTAAGATAAATGAGGCAGCTTAGTCATCTGTTTGGAAAGATGAGCCCTGAATCTTTAAAATCGTGTTAAAAGTAATGAAAAAGTTTTCCATTTTCTTATTGAAAACCTTGACTAGATTTAGAAAAGGTAACCTGTCAACCTATGCCACAGGCACACACCTATTAGAAAGTACTAACACAGCAACTTTATTAGTGATCTTCTGATACAATGGACTATACTGAGTACAAAACATCATGTAAGGCTGCCAGTCAGAAAAACTTGTTTCAGAAAAGAAAAAAAATAAGAAAAGTTAAACCTCATTGTGGCTGACATGCTCTTCTTTATTTGACAGTGCTATCTTCTTTTTTTTGCCTTAATCCAGATACTCCAAAGTAATTACATAGTATTTTAAACTTTGACATTCACTGCTTAAACTTGATTAGAACTACTTGTATTGGTGTCTGTGTTTATTTTCTGTTGTTACGTAGCAAATAACCATAAAGATAGTATCTTCATATTATAAAACCTTACCTCTAAATTCACAAAGGTCAGGACTCCAGGCATGAGATAACAAGCTGTTGGGTCTCTCCATACAAAAATCCATGTGTCATTTGGAGCCAATATCTGACTTGATACTCACAGTCCATTTCTCAGTTCATTCCAGATATTAAGAAAATTGACTTCCATGCAAATGTAGAGCCGATGTATCTATATTTTTGGTAGCTGAAAGCCAGAAATTGGCTGCTTGAGTATCTTTCCATAAAGTTATCATATTATTTGTGAAAGAAACAAGGAATATAAGTCTTAATTTCAACTCACAATAAACAAAGTAGTTGAAAGTTTGAACCTTTATTTAGACAAGTTGACCTTTAACAGCATATTCAATGTTATACTCTACTATATCATCATTAGATTATTTGGGCACTTGGCCCTATTAAATTAAGGGTGATACCCCAAGTTAAAAGGGAAAGGTTTATTTAGCTCACAGCTAGTAGAGGTTTCAGTCCATAATCAGCTGTCTCCAAAGCAAGGTGGCACAGAGCAAAGCAGCAACAGTTCATGGGAGTGAAAGACATCAAAGCAAGAAGGGAAAGAAAGAGGAGACAAGCCTCCTTCTGACCCTTATAGTGTATCTAGGATATCTTCCCTAGGTTGGGTATAGTACGCATACCCTTAATCCCAGCATTGGACCATGAATCAATCACAAACTCTAAATTTAGCCACCTCTGAAAAGTTTGGACTCCCATGACTGTGTGAGACTTTGGGGGGCCATTTAGATGCAAACCATAACATTCCACCCCCAGCCCTCCAAAACTCTTCCACATCCCTTTATGCAAAAGGCATTTAGTCCACCTGTCTTGGTTACTTTTCTCTTGTTGCTGAGACAAAATACCTGACATCCAAATTAAGGAAGGAAAGGTTTGTTTAGCTTACTGTTTGTGGAGGTTTCAGTCCGTACTCAGCTGGCTCCAAGGCAGAGTGGCACATAGCAGAGAGCAAACATTCATGGAGGCGGAACACAGCAAAAGCAACAAGAGCAAAAAGGGGGAACGACAGCAAGCAGCTTTTTCCTCTCCCTTATATATGCAAACTAACCAACCCAAGGCAGTGTAGCTCTCACATACATAATCCCAGCATTGGAACATGTATAAATAAAAAATCTATAAGCCAATCTCATGCTGCATGAGGATTTGGGGAGACATGGAGACACAAACCATAACACCACCTCAAAGATTTGCCAAAATCCTAACAGTTTCACATTGCTGAAAAAAGACCTGAAGTCCCAGGTCTTCTCTGAGATTTAAGGCAAACTCTCACTTGTGATCTTCTGTACAAATAAACATATCCAACATTTCACAGCACAAGTTAAGATATTTCCACTTCAAAAGTTACAAATTAGAGGATACAAAGAAATGAGAGCAAAGCAAGCCAAAAATCCATCAGGGCAAACATTAAGTCCTGTAGTTCCATGTACAATACCTGAAGCAATGTGTGGCAAGATGTGAACTCCAAGCTCCAAAGGGTTTGGATGGCTCTGCACCTGTGGTACTTCCGGTGGCTGTAGCTCCCATGGCTTCTCTCTTGGGTTTGCTCTTACAGTTTTCCTCAGATGACCCAAATTTTCTAGACTGCCACCATTCCAGAATACAGTGTGGCTGTTGCCATCCTGGAATATAGTGCTCTGGAGATTTCTTCTCAAAGTAAAATCTTTGACTTTTGCAACTTTGAAACTGCAAAGCACTGCATCCTGATGGTTCTTGTGATGTACTCAGACCATCTTTTCTATGTTCCAGTTCCTTATCAGCAATTAAGATCTCCTCTGCTCTATCTTTACAGTTCACATATTTACTGGAGCTTCCTTTTTGGACAAATTCAAAATGTTTTAAATCATTCTGCTTTGCCCTTTGCTCTTGATTCTCAGCATAGGTCTGCCTAAAAGCCCCCTAACAATAGTCATGCCATCAACTTAACATTAGACTGCTTTGAAATTACTTCTGCAAGATTAATTATTCTGCCACACTTAATCTCAGTCTTAGGCAAAGTCTCTGTATATGAGCAAAATGCAGACAAAGTTTCTGCCAAGCCATAAAGCACATCATCTGGAGTCCAGCAAGTCTTCTCCTAAGCCTGGTCTTCACCAGCAGAATTTCTGATAGCTTTCTGATCTTTTGAACTCGGGCTAGAATCCCCCATACAGAACAACATAAGGTGTTTCAGCACTACTTTTTCAGCAGGCATCTCTGAACCTTTCCAAACTCTTCCCACAAGCCATTCTCAAAGGCTTCTGAACCACACGGCTAGGTATAATCACAGAAATTCCCCCACCAAATTCTTTTTTAGGTATTTTTCTGTCATTGCTGAGAAAAAGTACCCAACACTCAAAGTTAAAAGGGAAAAGTTTACTTCACAATTTCTGGGAGTTTCAGACCATAATCAGCTGGCTCCAAGGCAGGGTGGCATATGGCAGAGGGCAACAGCTCATGGTGGCAGAAGACATGAAAAGCAATGAGAGGGCTGGGGATGTAGCTCAGTGGCACAGCACCTGCCCGGTAAGGGCAGGGCTCTGAGTTTGATTCCCAGTACCAAAAAAAAAAAAAAAAAAAAAAAAAAAAAAAAAAAAAAAAGAGAGAGAGAAAGATAAAGGGAGGAAGGAGATGAGTCTCTTTTTTTCCCTTGTACTGTATACAGGCTACTCACACCCTTAATCCCAGCATTGGACCATGAATCAGTCACAGACTGTAGATTTAGCCAGCTCTGAAAAGTTTGCTCTCTACATGACTGCATGAGGTTTTGGAGGAATATCTAGACACAAACCATAACAGACATGATCTTACAATTTTGCTAAGTTGACAAGACTAGGCTAAAACTTGCAATTCTCCTTCCTCACCTTCCTAGAATGTGTGGATATAGAGGAAGAAATATAATTCCCAAACTGCTAGATGTCAGATACACTGAGTTTGTTCCTTGAAATCAAAGAATGAATTCTAATGAACAATGGAGGTTAAGAATGGGAAAATTTGTTGGGAAATAGGAATAGGAATAGAGAATAGAAATAGCTCCTTAGAGACAAGAGGGGTCTCAAATGGGTTGCCAACTTTCTTCTCTGGAGAAAGTTTTATAGAGAAAATCAGAAGGTGGGTACAACATGGCTCAAAACTATAATTAACCAATAAGATAACATGTATAACTGTTTGGATCAACTAATTGATCCAAACTGGATCAACTAATTGGATCAACTAATATTGATCCAATAACATGAAGGGCATAATAGATGACATCTTTAATCTTCATTGGTTATCTATAATCTTAGTCTTACTCTTAGTCTTAGTGGATGGGAGAGAATGGCACACCCATACTGAGATAATGGTTAATTTGTACAGGAGCTCTCAAAAGGCTCCAACAATTTTAAGCTTCCATTTATCCTTTAGAGAACTATGTAAATTTGGCCATTGTGACTTAAATCTTCATCAGATGTGCCTCTAATCACCCCATGTGTTCAAATATTCCCTGCTCTCATTCATGCAAAGCTTCCTTCATTATCAACATGTCCCATTAGAATGGTACACATGGTACAACTAATGAACCTAGTTTGATACATATTAATTACCCACAGTCCAGAGGTTTACGGAGGATTTCAGTTTTTGTGTCATGGATTCAGTGAATTTGGACAAATGCAATGACATATATCGATCATTATAGAATTAATTATTCTCATTGATTGAAAATTCATCTGTGCTTTACCTTTTCATTCTTTCTTCCTTCCTCACAATCCCTAGGAAAATTCTGATCATTCTATACTTTTCAAAGTTTTGCCATGTCCAAAATGATACACAGGATGTAGCATTTTAGGATTGGCTTCTTTATTTACAAGTGTATATTCAAGCATTTCCCACCATGTCTTTTCGTGGCTAGATACTATATATCTTTTCAGCACTGAATTTTAGATTGCATCAAAGAACCATAGTCAATTTATTTATTCATCTATTGAAGGTTATCTTGATTGTTCCAAAGTTTTGGCATTTATTATAAAAACTGTATGCAATTTGTGTGTGGAGGGTGGGTGTAAAGTTTTGTCCCCTTTGAGTTAATTCCAAGCAGAATTCTTGCAAATCATAAGGTAAAAATATGTTTAGTTTTGTAAGGAAGTGCCAAACTAAATTCAAAACTAACTGAATAGGTTTTCATCCTTACCAGGAATGAATGAGGGTTAGTGTTGCTCCACATTCTTACTGCCATTAGCTGTTGACGGTGTTCTAGATTTAACCTATGCAAACAGGTGTGCACTGATTTTTCCTTATTGTCTTAATCTTTGCTTTTTGGATGGGCATCTTTTCATATGCTTATTTTCCATCTGCGTTTCTTTTCTGTGAGGTGTCTGCTAGGGCTTTTGTTTTCCATTGATGAATTTAAGAATAGTTTTATATTTTGCACAGCAAACCTTTATCTGATGTTTCTTTTGCAAGTACCTTTCTCCAGTCTGTTTTCTTATTCTCTTAAAGTTGTCTTTCTCAGAGCAGATGTTTTAAACTTTAATGACATAGGCTCATCAATTATCTGTTTCTTGGATCATGTTTTTGGTGTTGTTTCTAAAACCCCAACGCCATACAGAATCATCTAGTGTTTACTTCCTTTATTATCTTCCAAGATTTAAATAGTTTTGTGTGTTACATTTTTATCTAGGATCTATTTTAAGTTCCTTTTTGTGGAGTGTGTAAAGCTTGTGTCTAGGTTTTGGTTTTGCGAGTAGCTATCTAGTAAATTCAACACAATTTGCTGAAAATACTGTCAAAGATGATTTCATCTTGTGTTAACATCATAGAGTGTATTTCAGCAAATTAAGATTATCGTAACATTACTAGGAAATATAGTCCTTTGGAACAATCATAATATGTATATATTATGA
>NW_004955403.1:35319023-35322029 GCF_000276665.1 Chinchilla lanigera | reverse complement strand
CATATATATATATATATAAGCCTATTGGCAACTTAAATATAACCTCACAGTGCATGACTATTAGTACTTGTGTGTTCTTTCTTCATTATCACACTGTGCAGGCTACTGCATTTTTTTATAAAAATTCTTAAAGTTAAATATTTTTAGTCTTCCAACTTTACTCAATTTCTTTAATATTGTGCACAATATTTTTGGCCTTTGGCTTCCTGATATAAAACTTAAATAAGTTGTTCTTAATATCTACAAGATAACTTATTGGAATTTTGTTTGGGATTGGATCAACATGTTAAACTGTGAAGGACTAACACTGTGAAAATATTGCATTCTCTTATTCATAATTATGAAATATACCTCCATTTAGTGCAGCTCATATTTAATTTTTCATTTTATCAAAAATGAAACAAAATTTCATAACAGTATAAGGGAATAACAGTAGTTATCACACTGTGTATCATTATTTTTAAAGTGGTTACTCAGGCTACAAGACGTAAATTAAAAAGATTCTACAAAAAAGAGACAAATAACACCAAACTTTCTTTTTAATGCAACAAGTTAGTATAAATGAAAGAAATTACTATATCAACATTTTTGAAACAACAGAATATGTAATTTGGGAGAAGTATTTGAACTTCTCCCTACTTCCTATTTATCTTTCTTGTATTTTGATAGTTACATCTATATATGAAACATATATATATATTTATATACATGTATATGATGTTTCTCATATAAGGGAGATCATGGAATATTTGAGCTTGCATGTCTGACTTATTTCACTTAACATTATGTGTTTTCAAGTTGAGTCTACTTAAGTATGAATGCCTTAAATTTTTCTTTCTGACAATGTAGTACTTCACTGTGTATAAATACCTTGTTTTCCTTATCCGTTCATATTATTGGATATATATGCTGTTTCCAAGAACAATCTCTTATAAACTGTGCTGCTATCGACATGGATATGTGTGTATCCTTGTAATGCTGATGTTAACTCCTTTGGGAAGGTATGTTGATGGAGGATAGCTGGATCAAACAGAGTTTTTGTTCTTCATTTTTTAAAGAATCACCACAGTGATTTTCATAGTGGTTGTACTAGTTTAGATTCCCATGAACAATGTAGAAGGGTTCCTTTTATCCTCATCCTTGCTGGCATTTTTCATTATTACATTATTGGATGATAGTCATTCTTTGTAGGGTAAGGTAGTATCTCTTTTTGTTTTTGTAGTTTTTCTTTCGGTACCGGGAATCGAAGTCACGACCTCGCGCTTGCCAGGCAGGCACTTTGCCACTGAGCTAAATCCCCTAAGGTGGTATCTCAATATAGCTTTACTTTGCATTTCTTTGATAGCCAGTGATGAGCGTTTTTTCATGTATGTATTTACTGACTGTACTTCTTCTGGGAGGTGCAGATTCATTTTGGTTTCCTGTTTTTTGATTGGGTCTTTTATTTTTGGAAGGCTAATTTTTCTGAGTTTTTACATACTCTTGGTATTAGTCCTCTCTTCAAAGAAAAACTCACACATTTTTCTCACTCTTTCAATACATTTTTGCAGTATGTAGCAGTCCCGTTTGTCATGTGGGACTTGTACAGGTGCATAACACATCTTTCTTCTTCTGTCCCCCTCTCCTCCCCTCCCTCAAAACTTTCTTTCCCTCCTTTGTGGAAGTGTTTTAATTGGTTGTGATCCCATTTGCTGCTCTCATTATTTTTATGCCACTGGTTTCTTTTCAGAAAGTTATTACCTATGTCCATGTGTTCAAGTGTTGATTATTTTGGCTTCCAGCGGATTAAGAGGTTCTGCTTTACCATTTACATCTTTGATCCATTCTAATCTTAGTTTAATGCATGTGCATATCCAATTTTCCCAGCACCATTTATTAAGATGGCTGTTTTTCCTGCACTATATATATTTGCAAACTTTGTCAAATTTCAAATAACTGTATGTGCCTTGGGTTGTTTCTGCTTCTTCTATTCTGTTCAGTTCATCCATATGCTTACTATTGTATCATTCCATACTGTTGCAGTTACTGTAGCTTTATAGGATAACTTCAATTCTCCAATTGTGTTGCCACTTGCTTTGCTTTCATTGCCCAGCATTGCCTTTGCTATCTTGGGTCTCTACTTATTCCAAATAAATTTTGCTTGCTATGAGAAATGACATTGGTGTTTTGATTCGAATTGTATTAAATTTATATGTCAGTTTTGGAAGAATGGGCATTTTGATTATGTTGGTTCTGCTACCAAGGAACAGGGAATATCTTTCCATATTCTGATATCCTCTATGATTTTCCATTTCAAGAGTATTGTTATTTTCATTGTAAAAACCATAAAAACAGTTTTAATTGGAGGAAGATATAGTAGAGCTTTATTTATCTTTTTTCATAGACCTCTTTTTTTGAACCTATATTTTTCAAAGACATCATTTTAAGCTTATGGAAAATTGAGCAGTGGTATGATTGTGATTCAAAATGCCCCTTAAAGGCAGGTGTGCTGGCACTTGCTGGTAAGCCCAGCACTCTGTGAAGCTGAGGCAAGGGATCACAAATATGAGACAACCTAGGCAATTTAGTGACTTGCGGAGGACTTTTCTTAACATAAAACAAAAAAAAAAAATCAAAAGGGGCTGAGGATGTAGCTCATTGTGAGGTTATAGCTTTAATCCCTAGTACCACCAAAGAGAAGAGAAACAGTACTCTCTCCTAACCTCATGGTTTTGAAGGTTTAGTTGCCAGCTAATGGGCTTTTGGAGAAGGATTGTATAATGACATATATAACTTCATCAAGAAGATTAATCCATTGATTCCTTCGCTGAATGAACAGCTAGAAGGTCACTGATACTTTTGAAGAGAGTATCTTGTCCCTGACATCGGTCTCTGTCTCTCTCTGTCTCTGTCTGTCTTTCTCTATCTCTGTGTCTGTGTCTGCATCTCTCTTTGTCTCTCACTTGCTCTCTTTTTCTCTCTTTCTCCACTTCCTGGCTCCCATGAGAAAGTAAATAGCTTCCTTTC
>NW_004955403.1:35290236-35318781 GCF_000276665.1 Chinchilla lanigera | reverse complement strand
GTATATTTATTACAGTTGAACCTATACTGACACACCGTATCACCTAAAGTCTAGTTTCCAGTAAGACATGATGTTTCGATATCATTTGATGATTGTAGGTTCTCTGATGTTTGAAAATACATAAGAACATGAATCTAGGATCATAGTATTATCATAGTATTATGAAATTATGTAGAATTTCATTACCCCAAATAAAAAGTTTCTTTGCCCCTCCCTTCTAGCTGTTAGCAAGCACTGATGTTTTCCTATCTCCACAGTTTTTCTGTTTACAAAATACATGTTGTTATATGTTTTTTTTTTCACTATGTAAGGAAATGACTAAAGATTGGAAGTCATTGCAATTTTCTAAAGAAGTAAAATGATGTTACAGGGTAGGGATTTAAAGGGCTATATTTGGTGAATATTTAAGATATATACTGATGATAGGATTCAGATATAGATGATGAGAGAAAAAAAATGACATAAAATGACCTAAGTATTGGGTTTAAATAATGGTATGAATTGTACCATTCATGGAAATAAGGAAAGTGTAAGTTTATGAAAATATGAGTTTAATTTGTGTCTTTATTTTGAGATATTTGAGTCAATCAACTGTTGTGGTCAATATTTAGAAAGTGTCAGAAGAATGTATTCTTAAAATCATGGGAATTAAGGTGATTAGTTAGAGATTTTGGGAGAAAATGCCCAGTATCAAATCTTGAGACCAAATATTGAGGTATGTACAGAGGGAATCCTGCTATTGAGACTGGGAGGAAGTCATCAAGGAAGAGCATGCACAAGGGGTGGTGTGGTTCAAATAATTTACAGGATTTCTAGGAGGGGAAGAGTTCTGGCAAATTAAGTAATGCTGCCAGGTAAACTACATGAAGATTGAGATTATCCAAAAGTTCACTACATGTCAGCAGGAATATAATTGATGATTTCTACAAGGATGGGTAAGTGACCAGTATCAGATACAAAACCTAAAAACAAAATAACGGAAGGAACATAGCTATATTTGTGACAGGCAGGGGCATTTATGCAATTATTAACTTGAAAAACATCTCCAACCTGTCAATTTGACTCCTCTTTTGTATTTAAGAAAATGCCACTTCTAATTAGAATGGTCTTTTAACAAAAGAGAATTAATTGAAGCTTAAACCATAATATACACTCTAGACATTTTTCTGAAAATAGATAATTATGTGTGAAATTTAATTGAAGAAACACCATCATTTTGAAACTTAGGCATTTTTAAATTAGACAAATATGTGAGAAAAATATTAAAACCAAACGTTCACAAAGGAATGGTTGACTATAGCTTTATCTGTACTGTACATTATCCATGCAGCTGTGACATCTGGAGTGAATTAGAGTAATATTTTGCAGGGATGTGATTTCTGCTTTAATATTTCAGGTGCCCATGTGCCTTGTGTATACCTTATACTTGTGGGAGTATGGCTGTGTGGATGTTACAAATATTGTGCTGAGAGGTGGGAATTCAGTAAATGATCACATAAGCAGCTTGTTATTAAGAGTCATGCTTTTACAACAATAAAAAAGAGTTTATGAATTAAGACATAAAATCACAAGATATGACAGAAGATAAATGAATTTTAATACAACATGTAAGGACCATGATCCACGATATTAGAGACTTTGCTATTTTATCACTTCCTCTGTCTCAATCTTGAAGCATTTGGAGTTCTCACATTTCATGTGCATGACAGTGCACATTTTATACCTACTTTATAAAATAGGAAAGGAGTTACATTTATACATTATGTAATTCTAATCTCATTAGCCATAACTATGTCTCTTGTTCTCGTGGAAATGTATTCTACTTTCCTCACATGATTCATTGGTATTCATATAAAGCATTTTTATAAAAGAATATCTATCTATTGTATATGAACAAAATTTTCCTTGAATTGAAGTACTTATTTTTCTAAATACAATGATGCAAAAATATTTTGCTTAATTTAAAGAAAGATAAAGTATTTTAAAATATAGGGAAATACCAAATTCTTCTGCTTTGCAAGTGATCTTTGGTCGTTCTTACCCCTGGCTTGTGGGTTATCACAATTTTAATTCAGTTTTAAAATAAACAGATATCATGTTATTTTAATACTATTTTTATAGGTTGATAAATGATTATGTCCACCAAAGAAAAGCTGCAAATGTATTGTCTCTCTAAATCCTCAAGGTTTTTTTAACAACCGCAGACTCCCAGCTAGAATATTCCGAAGTTCACTTTGCTTTTCCTCTAAAATTAGACTGGCAGCAAACATTTATGTGAGTTACTGAGCCTGACATCTAATTAACACAGTCTTTACAGGTTTAATGAGCAGTGATAAATTTCTATCCTTTCTTTGGCACATTTTAATTAGTTGTAATTATGAGTGGAGTGACCTGAAAAGATTGTTGTCCCACAGAATCACAGTAAATTTGTATAATTTATATTTGCAGGGACAGAATGTGTTTTTATGACTTGAAAAACCAAAAGGTTATTTAAGCCATTATACTAGTCATATAAAATTCTCAGTAAAGCTCAGGTAACTAAAACATTGGACGTTTATATTTTACCAGCATCAAGTGAAATGGTTCATAAATCACATTTATTCCAGATCACTTCTGCAGAGTTACCCTTTGCAATTTATGTACAACCAGAACTCAGATTCTCAGATATAGCTACACATCTGTATCTTATTACTAAGAAAATCATGTTCTGTATAATACTTAATATTATTGTTAAGTATACTTTTTAATGTTTTGTGAATAAAAATATCTGCCTTTCCATATGATATTTGAAAAAGATTATATATTAGGATTAAAATGAAGAATAATGAAGATACTCTCATTATTTTTATAAAGATTACATGGTTGCAAAACAGAAAAGCAAACTATTCTAATAAACATCAACACATGAAAAATGCCGGTTGTTTATAATAGGAAAACCTATGTGATTTAGACAGAATAGATAGTCCCAATGTTTCCCTAACAAGAAAATGAAGGGTCAATGAAAATACTGAGAAGAAAGGGTGATGATTAGGATGATGATATGAAAAAGTGATCAATACTTTTTTTGTGCTCAAGATTTGCTAGATGTAAGAATTTATATAATGTTTGAATAACAGATAATTTTTAGGTATAAGAGTATTATTGAGTTGAATTTTCTCATTTAAGTCAAAATTACAGAGACAAAGAAAATCTAGTGTATAGCAGATTACATTCAGAATCTCGCATTCAATATACTGTTCAATTATCACAACTTCTGTGAAAAACTGCATGCGTATTGTGGCCTCTTCTCTCCATTCTGCATTTAAGACATAACTTTCAACCCCTTCTGAACATTATCAATACCATGTCTGAAGTCTTCCTCCTTTTTCTACAGCTTCCAACTCCTGTGCGCATTCCTACCCTACCCTACCCTACCCTACACTACAATGTCCCTTGAACTATTACCTTCAAAAATCATCTCAACACAAACCTAGAAGTTTCCTATTGTCATGTACTTTCTTCAAGGCAAGAATCTCCAGTTACATATCTGCCATTATCGGTGGGGCGGGTACATCTTTACTCCTGAAACAGTTTCCTCAGTCATTTTTGCAATTGTTAGTTGTTAGGAATTAACCTCCTTTGCATTGTCCAGAAGGCTTTATTTGGTCCTCAGGCCAGGGGGGCGGACCCTTACTCCAAATACTACTGCAAGGAGGCAATGGGACACATCTCCCTCTACCCCCACCCCAGAGAGATGCCATTCCCTGGGGAGACCAGGGGCAGTATGTTGGGCACCAAGTAAAATTGTTGGGAATGAGCCCCCAGACTCAATTTGTCAGTGTAGATAATGAAGCACTCAGACACCAAGAAATCTCAACAAGGCTTTTTACTTTTGCAAAAGGGTGCAAGCTTGAGGAAGCAGGTGCAGAACAAAGCTTTATCTCTAAGCAGGAAGAGAAGCTGATTTCTTTCCTATTGGCTGGTTTGAAGGTTCACAATCTATCCTGTTTGGCTGAGAGGGTCAAGGGGAAAGAACGTGTTGCTGAGGGGAAGGAGGAGCAGAGCTGAAGGGAATGTGGAGAGCAGAAAATCCTTGGCCAGTTATAAGCTATCTTTGGTTTGTGCCTGTGTTCCCAGGATTGGAACTGAACGGGCATTTTCTGTAATTTAGTGTGTTCAGGAATGGCTAGAGTCCAAGATGGAGTCATTTCTGTTTGATAGAAAAAATAAATAAACAAAACAGCAGAACTTACTGTTTCCCACATAATGATTCATATGAGATACTTGTGGGTTTTTTGTGAGATGCAATAAATTTTGTTATGTGAATGTGGCTCCAGTATATTTCCCACTCTAAAAACTATTCAACAGTGGGAAATTGACATTGCTTTCATTAATCCTTACACGAATGCCTCCAATAGCATGGGGGGTGCTTGAGTCCTTGATAACCAATAGAATGCCCAAAAGTGACCTTACCTGAATTCTAGGGATAATTTGTAAATGACAATGCAAAGGCATGCCTCACTTCCTGAAACATTCTCTTTGGAACTGCAAGTTAACATGTAAACCTTCTGACTACTCTGAAGCTACCATGTCAAATACTCCATGTGAAAAATCCCCTAAGGATGGCTCTGAAGAGAAAATGAAGAGAAAATTCTCATGAAGAGAAAAATATCTGCATGGCCCTCATTGGCCCCAGCTCCCACCATAATTGTGATCAATTATGTGAACACAGCTGATCATGAGATGCCCACCCATAACTCCTGAGATTAATACACCCTAACTTCCTAACACAGGGCATCTATAAAAGGTGATAAATCAATTATTTTAAGCCAGTAAGCACTTGCATGGTTTTTATGTACCAACAGATAACTTTAATGATGTTATTTTATATCAACTGTGATTGCTTTTCCAGATTCCCTGGAGTATGTTACACATCATAGGTCAGTTTTTCACTCCCTCTAAGCCTTTACCTATTCAATAAAAATATTCTTTATGAAACTCTGTCCTTAAGTATAAGCACATAAAGGTGGATATTGCAGTTGCACAGCAACTCCCTTGATTCCACAGCCAGTTGCTTCTGAGCACATTCCTGTGAATCAAAGACTTTCACGGCCCAATCTCTGCTCAGCAGCTGCAATGCACTGTAGCTTCTGGCAAGTTGCTTAACATCTGTGGAACATCTTTTTCTTCAGCAAAGAGACAATAATAATACTTACCTCTTGCACAGGGGTATTGTATGGTTTAGATAGTTACATTCTGAAAATATAAAGTGGTATAATTGCAAGGTAATACTATAAACATATTCTCACTTCTGACCATATGGAGTGGGACCTTTGAGGACTTGGTATTTAGTTTTCAAAGTTTTGACTATTAAAATTGTCACTTGCCCACTAACATCTCTTTACTAACCATTTAAATAGTGAAAAGATTGCCTAAATAAAAATCCATGTGTCATCTAGAAATGGGTGCTATTTTGAGCTTCAATTCCCTAACTTGTCAGAAAGCTTTCAAGGTTGTATCAGGCTGTCTTGGATCTTGTAAAGTGAATTGTTAGCCTTTTACTTTCTGTTGTTTTCCTTTTTAAAATTTTTTTTGTATTACTATATGTTTGTATCTGTGTATACTTTTGTATCAGTATATGATCTTGCAGCCAAGACAGAGAACAATTTTCTACAGAAATCTGTCTTAATGAAGTCTTAGTAAAACTGTTCTAATAAGAACACATGAATGGCTCCTTTGATTATTGCTATAAATCTTTTTTTTTTTTTTTTTTTTTTTTGGTTTTTCTCCGGTACTGGGAACCGAACTCACGACCTTGCGCTTGCCAGGCAGGCACTTTGCCGCTGAGCTAAATCCCCAGCCCCTGCTATAAATCTTTTCAATAAAGGTTGTAGTTTTCATAATAAAGGCTTCATTGTATATAAAATATTTTATAAAGATTTATATTTAGGTGAATTAGTCTCCTTGTTCACTTTTAAGATAGTATACATGGATTGAACACAGAAGAAAATATCAGAAATAGTGATTTAATACAATTTGAACCCATAAGGAAATATCGGAAATAATGATTTCATACAATTTAACCTAACGATGTTTAAATATTAAGAGAAAAAAGATTAATCCTTATTTTTGCTGTACTCAACCCTGTCTTCTTGTTACATAGCAACCTCAAAGGACATTTAACAGAATTTGAATTGGGCCAACTCCACTCCTGTGCCCACGTAGGAGCTTTAAATAAAACAGAAATACAAATTTCTTTACAATGAGATGCTTAACTTTCTATATTCTCATTATTCAGCTGCTTTTAAAAAGTAAAGATTTCCTTCTTTCATCCTAGTATGTAACACCCGTACTGATTAATAATAACAAATCCACCAGTGCACCAACACATTTCTATGGAAATTGCACTACGTATGTCTCACTCAGCTGACATTTAAATACTGCCAACCTCGACTTTGTGATCTATAATGTATTTGCTTCAGATTAATCCCAATCTAATCTTTCTCCATAACAGATATAATGACACAGGTTAAATCAATTGAAATGTGTTTAATAATCTACAGAAATAAAAAAAAAATACGCCAAAGTCAGAATAGCATTTTCTCCTTGTCCCTAAAAAAATCTAACATCTTTCAGTATTTAAAAATTAAAATATTCTGGCTAGAGCTCCAGATGTCCTAAGCAGGACCTCTGCACTCTTCAGTTGAGAGCTGCAGAAGGAGCTGCAGGATGAAGGGATTTCTGCCCAAACCTCCTCTATCTGCTGCTGTTGCCCTACCATCAGCCGTCCATGGACCAGGGAGCTTCAACTGATGGGCTCCTAGCACTGTTCTTGAAGATTACAGTCATAAATAAAGATCTCTGAAACAGATATTTTGTCATGAAAGACTTTCACAGTTGGAGTTGGAACATGAAAAACAAGATTGTGCAACAGCTACATATGGTCCTCGGTATGACAAAGAAGCCCTGAATCTTGAGGAAAATGAAACATTTCCTCATTGTCACAGATTCTCCTTTGTATAAACCATCACTTCATATCCTGCTAAAATCCATATTCACCAATAAGTCACTAGAAATTCCAATTCCTATTGAAAAATAACACCAACGCCCACTATTTTCCACACTAGATAAATTTTCCCTTTGAAAATTTAAACAAATAATCAAAATTCTATCACAAATTTCAGAAAAATTAAATTCTGAATGTGAGTTAGGAATCAGAGAGAATAATCAAGGAATCCTTTATTTTGTTATACAACAATTAGAATCCACAAAAGTATTTCCGGGTGCTGTTATTTGTAATTTTTTGTTTGTTTGTTTTGTTTTGTTTCTGGTACCGGGAATTGAACTCATGACCTTGCACTTGCCAGGCAGGCATTGTGTTGCTGAGCTAAATCCCCAGACCCTATTTTTGATTATTCTTAATTAAGGGTATTAGATGAGAAATCAGAGTTTAACAGTTTCAAAACTATAAGTTTAACTATAGGAGAAGGATATGTGTATCAAAATAATTAGTAAATAAATAAAATTAATTTAAAATGCGATTCAAGTTAGGCTGGAAGATTTTTCTTCAAAGATAATAAGTACTTTATTGTGAAACTGGATCAGGGAGGTCCTGGTTACAAAAAGAGTAGATAAAATTTACAAAATATTAGAATGAAGAAATCTTCATTTTTACAATCAGTGCCACGGCTATAATTTATTTCATCATGTTTACCTTAAGCTTCAAGTCGTGATCATAGCTTCCTAAACTTTATTGGTTGAATAATTTTAAGATCATAACCATAATACTCCATAGCACTGAAAAATAAAACATTTATGCCAGGATGTGTAAATAAGACAAAATAAATTATGTTTTTGGACATGGAATAGGTTCATAAGGTAAATATTCACCCAGACAAGAAAACAAATCAGTAGTGAGGTAAAACTGGGATATAGGACTTTAAGTCTATCATTTATATTTCCAGTGACCAAATCAGACAGCAATGTCAACACATTTTCTTACAATATTACCTTTGAGCTTATTACATCAGAGTTTGTATCAAGGGAATATCTAGTACATGGGATGCACAAGCATTTAGCCATTTAGTTTAGCATTACAGAGGAAATAGTAATATTGTACTAATTAAAGAGAATATTTCATGGTTCTTTAAAACTGTTTTCTATGCATACAGATAATTCATGAGAGTAATAAATCTTTAACAAAGAATAATATGAAATATAGTCAAGAAAAATTATATTCCATTTTGGTTTTTTGTTCTTCCTACATGACCTCCTATTTAGAGAACATCCAGGTGTTAATTAGAGTGTCTCTCAACCTTTTCCTAATCTGCATACTGCATTAAGCTATAAAGATTCAAAAGAATCCTTTAATACTCTTTAATGAGTATTAAAAGAACTATTTCTATAATAAATGAGTAAATTTTTACATATCTATTATTTGAATCTCCTCTGAACGTATACCCACTTATTAAAATTATCTATTTAGAGAGCCTGGACTTTTATGAATCCTTAACTCATATAATATGGTTCTTCATATTTTTACTGCCTTCATCAATAAGTTATTTCAAAAGCATATATTTAGCTTTTTACCCATTTGACTTTTTAGAATATTATTTATTCTGGTCTTACAATCTCATGTCTAGTAATGCCTTCCCTGATTGTATTGATCTTGCTGTTTCAAACACATTGATACTTTCAGTTAATATGAAATGCATAAAACCTGCACAAATACATTTCCAATTTATACTTGATGCTTAATTTAGAAAACAAAAGTCCATTATTTCCCCTGTATTTGAAAGTTAGATGGCTAGAGATCTACCTCAGTGGTAGGGCAACATATAAGGACTTGGGTTTGATTCCTAGGACTGTGGAAAAACTTAGAGCAGAAATATTAAATTGAATGTTTTAGAGATACTTTGTTCAGGTACATTAACATGTAATGTATTTCAAAACACTACTGTTATTGTCACAGGCAATGATAAGTATTGAAGATGGCAGATAAAATTCTTGGCATGCTTTTATCATAGCCTACATTGAGTTAGAAAATAAGGAACCAGCAGAGGTCATCTGCTGATTCAGGGTCTTGGAAGGGCGAAATAGACTAGAGTGAGTCTCACATTTCAGAGGTAAGTCATCATATTCATAGATCTGGAAATTTAATTTTTCTTAAAATCCAAAAGTGATCTTCTTGTTTCCACTGACTCAGAATCTTCAAAATTCCAAGAATCTGAGGGGGGGATGTATTGAGAATGACCATCTTAATCTATTTTGGCTACTCAGTTTGCCCACTGATGATTGGCAAGCTACAAAATGTGATTGTCATTGAAAGACTCCTTTAAGCAAAAAAATAAAGTGAGTTAGGTCAGTAATCTTGAAGATGACTGCCACTTTAGCTTTCAAAGCAGTATTTATCAAATTAGGGCCTTCAGGCCATATCTAAGCTGCTGTTTCTTTACAGAAACAAAATAATTAAGAAATTTTTTTATCTCTTTAAGTGCTTGAAAATAAGCAAAAGGATAGCATTCCCTAACACATGAAATTTGTATGAAATTCAAGTTTCAGTGTCCACAAATAAAATTTATCCATTGACATACCATCTTCCTCTGCCTTTACTGCAACAGTAGGGTTAAGTGGTTGAGGTTGTTACAAGCCATATGAGCCGCAAGGCCTATAACACTGACTAGATGGTCTTTTAGATAATGTCTTGGTTAATACCTACTCCACAGCCAGCTTTTCAAATGAAATTGGGCTTATAAATCAAGCAAGTATATGTTTTAAACATACAGCTATAGATTTACTCGGAGGCAGGGACGAGTTTCTGCATTTCTATGAAATTACGGCTCTTTGAAAAAACTCCAGAGCATGGCTTTAAACCTCATGGCAGATTTGATCTTTGGAAATAAACTGATGATGTCTGTGTCTATAAAAGACTAAAATAGACTGGGGAGATGTTTCCAATCATCATTACCCTTTCAATCTTCTAGTGAGAGGAAATTCATTCAGAGGGTACTAGAAGGGGATTCAGGTACACTGTTCAAGGTCACTTCAGATTTTATTACAGTATTCACATGTCTCCCTGAGGCTCAACAGGGCCCTCTCCTCTCCTCCCCTCCTCACCCCACTCCTCTCCTCTCCTCTCCTCTCCTCTGCTCTCCTTTCTTCTGCTTTCCCATTTTCCCTCCCCTCCCATACCCTCCAATTGCCCCGCCTTGCCTCTCCTTCTCTCTTCTCCTTTTGCTTTCTTTTTCCTCTTTCTGTATGCCTGTCTGCCTATCTCTTATTTCTCTTGATGATATCAAGAGATATCTTGTGGGGATTGAAGCCAGGGTCTCACTGAGGCTAGCCAATCACTGTTCCGGGAGCAACATCTCCAGGGCTTTTCACTGTTTTGTTTTGTTTTTGTTTTTTTTTTTTTTTTTGCAACATGCTCCCTGTAAGTTGCTCTGGCTGGCAACTTGTGATTCTCCTGAAGGCAGCTTGTTCCTTACTTCAACAGGACTTTGCAAGGACCAGTGATATGGATCTCAGACAGACATATCGTAGTCAAAATCACTAACATCATACCTGCGGCTAGGCACACACAACTCCAAGGAAAATGCTCAAAAGACCCCATTATGATATCTAAGAAATACTAAATAGAGTAAGCTGCTAATACTATTTTCCCTTTTGATCACTTAATCAAATTAATAATGTTTTTGCTACAAGTTTAACCATTTGAAAAAGCTAAATTCTACCTCTCAAATGAAATATAAAGAAAAAAAATGGGAAAAGCTGCTTTCCTTGGGTTGATAATATATAAGAACTCGGATTGTTTTTATTGAGTTCTCAGTAATTTACAAAACTTTCACATAATTATAAAAAAGGTAGTATCCTTTGTGCAGATGACATATCTGAATTTTAAATTCCCATTTTATTACTAGAGAATTGTAGTCACTAATATTGGGGGTTCAATTAGGTAACTTTTTAGTTTTCTTGGACTGACATTGCAACAAAGAGTAAGTAGTAAAATGAGAGCAAAATAATATACCTCAGTAGGAAGATGATAATGATAGGAACTAACACTATATACTAAATGCCATCTTTGAAGATAGGTTAACTGACCTAAAAATAAGAGGCATATGGTTCACTTATAAGGCATTTGGATGGACAGAACAAACAAACTCAAAGCCTGGGTTGTTTAAATAGAGGGGTCATATTGTAGAAATATGAGTTTTGAGAAAGTGAAGTGACTCAAAATAGTCTGGAAATATAAATATCTAAAAGTAGTGTAAAAATTACATTTATATACTGCTTTGGTTTTACTAGAAATTCCAATTGGTAGAAAATCAGGTCAATGGATAAATATAGACCTACAAAAAACTTAAAATGTGTTTTAGTTTGCTCAAAAATCAAAGCAATACCACATAACATATTAGTAAGCAGACTAGTCATTTCTCATTTGTATGATTAATCACTTTTAATTGTTCTACATATATACATAGGTAAGTACTTAATATGTCAGCTCCAACTGACATTACTAAAATATAAGAAAGCAAATGTATTCATATAAGTGCTTACTAAATAACTGATAGACCCCTGTATCTTACAGTCATCATCTAACATGATCCTCACTACTCTGATCCATTTATGTAAAAAAAAAAAATGAGGTAAATTGCTTTTACGACAAATGCCAGTCATTCTTAATGCAGAGAAGAGAGCCTATAAAAAAGGTCAAGGCCTGTGGTACATTTATTTTCAGTGGAAAAGTGAATGCTTATCATGTATGAGCATGTGGGTTCAATTTCCAGCACCAACTACTAGAAAATAAAGTAATGAATGAATAAATAAATAAATAAATAAATAAATACACAAGCAAATAAAAACCCAAGTGACTCCACATTTTGTAGACCTAATACTTGTGCTGTATAATTACTAAGTATATAATAAATATGTCCTCATTCCACATCATAGATGGCAAATTTTTAATTACTTCATGATAGAGTATGTTCATAACTTTGAGTTGCTATCATGCTATTGAAATCCTTTATCTTTTTAATGCATTTTAGAGTATTATGAAAAGATGTTCAAGTTATTATCATTTAACATAATTTTAATGAAAGGTTCTTCTCATCTAACATTATCATATCTCTAATTAAAAGCTTTATGCTTTGAGAAGATTAGATAATGGAAAATATACCTTTTTCTCTCCTTCAGCCTTGCTTTAATAAGTGAGAAAAAGCATTTGCACTTGCAAATTATTTTCATCTCAGTGCTTTTAGCAACACTAGAAAATACAAAATAAGTGCTACCATTGAAATCCCTGACATAAATTGTGTTACCTAATGGTTAGTGATTGACCTAAATAAAGTTTTAACTTTTGATTTGAAACTGAATTGTACATTTACTTAGATTTACAGTTTAATGATATATTTTGTTTTGTTTTACAATTTTTATGAAAGTAAGATTTTTAAGGAATCAAAATTTATATATATGTATATATAAGTAAATGAATTCAAAGAGATGTTTTAAAGTAAAATTTAATAGCTAAAATAAAGAAATGAATAAATGAATAGACATTTGTAATAATTTTATCACTCTCATACTATCAGAATATTATGATTGAGATTAATGCTACCTAAGGATAATCTATTAAAACATGACTTTCCATGAAGAAAACATTGATGGATGGATTAAAGTAATTCAGAACTAGCAGATAAACCTTTTATAAAATATTTTATTCAGCTTTAACTCTGTATTCATAATTATTTGTATTCTTTGTTGTTGATGCAACATATTATCATAGAGTGGCTTAAATTATCATAAATTTATGATCTGATAGTTCTCCAGGGTTAAAGCCCATCACTGGTATATATGTAGTCATTCTAGGTGTCAACAGGATGTTTTTCTTCCTGGAGTGTCTAAGAGATATTTCCTCACCTTTTGTTAAGGCTGCCACATTCACCAGCACAGCCAGCAATTTTGCATCTCCCTGTTGTTAGGGTTTGTGTCTGGATGTCCCCTCAAAGTTTCATGTAGTTATGGGGCTGACTTCTAAAGTTTATGATTGATTCATGTTCCAATGCTGGGATTACATGTGTGAGTGCTACACTGCCTTGGGGCAGGTAGTTTGCATGCAATGTAAGGGAGGGTAAGAGGCTACTTGCTGCTGCTCTTCCTCTTGTGCTCTTGCTGCTTTTGCTGTTTTCTGCTACCATGAATAGTTGCCCTCTGTCATGTGACACTCTACCTTGGAACCAGCCAAGTATGGACTGAAACCTCCACAAACTGTAAACTAAATAAACCTTCCCTTCTTTCCTTAATTTTGGGCATCAGGTATTTTGTCTCCAAAACAAGAGAAAAGTAACCAAGACACTTGTATTTTCCTTTTATAGTCAATCCAGTATGATCCTGTTCTTTCCCAGTTCTTCCATATTTAGAACCTTTCAGTACATTATGCTTGCCTAGACAATGAAGGATGCTCTATTTCAAGTTCAGCTAGCTAACAATTTGTTCCATATTCTACCTTAATCCCCTTTTGGTAATATATTCACAGATCCTATAGATTAGGACATTGATATACATTTGGGGGGTATGATTCTATCATAACTAATAACTAATCTTTGGTTTTAATTAAAAAATGGCTGATTCTAGATTCTTTTATTCAAGAAAAGTAGCAATTACCATTTTTTTTTTTCTGGTGTCATTCAGTTTTCTCTTTGTTTTTAAATATGGTTATCCACAAATATTCAAAGAGTGGCAAATTCAAATAAGGAAAGAAAAGTATAGAGTTAATTAATAGAATCAAATGAAGATGTCCCTGGACTTCCATATCAGTTAATTCTGAAAACATTTATAACAGCGACCATGTTTCATAAATAAGAAGCATTTTATAGGAGACTGACTTTAACGGCAAAGGAAGAAGGAAGTACAGATAAATTTGTTACACTGCCTCTACTGGATATATGTTAGAGTCTAAAAATGCAAATAATGCATTTTGGAATGAGAAAGCATTCAGAGGGTGATTGATTTTGAATTTTCATTAAAATGTTCTAAATTAATTTAATAACTCAATATCTCTCTATAATATAAAGGAATGAAATTTAACATAAGAAAAGAATAGATTGGTGCAGATTACACCCAAATCTTTTGAAAAAATAAAAGGTTTGAGGGACTTCACGGCTGTTTCCTGAGAGCTTGTACATAAACCAACAGAAACATAGATAGATGGACCTTACAAACTGTAGAAAATGTGCAGTTTCTGTTTTAGTTGCACCATCCATTTTTCAGGAAGTTTTTTGCCTGTATATGAGAAATTATTTTCTCTCAGCAAAGTTTTCTCAGTGCCCTTTCCTATACACTTTAAGCAAATCAGAATTTGTCTAAAGTCTAAGCCATACTTTCTTCTAGGATATTAGGTGATATGTGGATAAAAAAGAATTTTTTTTTTTTTTTTTTTTTTTTTTTTACCATTTTAGCTTTTTTTATCCTTTTCTGTAAGCTTTCAGATGGGTGTTTTAAAATGTCTGTTAATGTCAAAGACACATACTTTCTGTCCTGAGCTACGGGCTTTGCAGTGAACAGCTTTAACGTGATTACATTTTATGGTTTTGTTGTGTGCTGAAACATTGCTACTTTAGATATTCTCAAAGTGCATTTACACCTGCAAGTCGATATACACATAACACAAGCTTTTGCTATTATTTGCTGAATAAGCAAGACTCTTAACACTGCATTTTTTTCAGAGTGTGAAGGAGAGAAGATGGCAACATTTACTAAATAAAAACTTTAGAAATAGAGGAATGGCTGAAAAAATATAGCCCATAATGGCAAATTTTCCCCAAAGCATCAGACTCAAAATATTTTACCACTTTAGTAATATCTTAAAAACCCTCTGGGCCTACAGGCAAACAAAATAACACAATGACTAATTTTCAAAGAAATAGCACCAAAAAAATCATACTGATAGTATGTTTTCAGAAAAGTTTTTGTAAAACAAAACAAAATTCATATCTGAAAAATGCTCAAAGAAAGAGAAAATGCACCAAGAATAGGACTTCTAGTTAGACACACTTTAAAATATCAAGGATACTGAAATATGACATTGTAAGAACTCTAATAATATAAAAACCCTAACTTGTGTACTTCCATTTAAAAGAAGAAAAAAAAGTAAAAAATTTCCCAAATATAGAGTCTTACATAATTTCAAAAAAATCCTAGATACCTTAAAAGTTCAGAAAAATCTCAACCTTTTAAAATTATTGATATAAAGAAATACACTGATCTATTATATAAGCATAAATTAAGAAACAATAAAAAGTGAGATCCTCCAGGTTAAAAGACCCAATCAAAAATGAGCCAATGAATAGCAAAGTAAATAGACATTTCACACAAGATGAATGCTACAGTTAGTGTCTGGATGTCCCCCCAAATCCTCATGCAGTCATGGGATGGGCTTGTAGAATTTATGATTGTTTCATGGTCCACTGTTGGGATTATGGGTGTGAATGCTACAGCTCTTTCCTTTTGCTCTAGCTGCTTTTGATGTCTTCTATCACCATGAACTGTTACGCTCTGCCTTGTGCCACCCTACCTTGGAGCCAGCTGATTAAGGATTGAAACTTTCAGAGCTGTGAGCTGAATAAACCTTTCTCCTTCCTTAATTTTGGGCATTGCATATTTTGTCTCAGGAATGAAAGAAAAGTAATTGAGATGATGAAGTTCTAAACACAAAGATAGAGGGTGAACAAAAGGAATTGGGATGTCTTATGTTCATGTAGCAACTTTATGCAATGAATGTAAACACTATGTACTGCAAATGTACAAAAATAAAAAATAAAAAAGGAAGGAAGGAAGGCGGGAGCAAAAAGGAAGGAAGGTGGAGCAGGGAGGGAGGGAAGGGAAAGAAGATGAAGAAATAGATTTAATAAGTATTATGTGCACATACCAACTGCAGATAAGAAATATAACTATTTCTTACACATATATAATGATAAACTAGAATAAGAGAAAAGAGACACTGACTTAATGACCTAAAAAGCAAATATTATATTAAAAATTCAATACTTATTCTTATATAAATGCACAATACAATTAAAGAGTTACTTTCTAGAGAGTGTTCTAGTATTATGTACATACGACTTAAAGGGAAATATTCAAGATATTTTCACTGATAAAGAACTAAAAGGTAGGAATTCCCACTATTTCCATAATACTTTAATTTTTTTTCACAAGGGAAGGATTTGCCAAGATATTTTTAGAAGAGAAAAAAGGTAATCAACTGATTCTTGGACAGAAAATTTAACTAATTATCATCACCTAATTAACTACTTTAACACATCATTCAATAATCCAATAAAATATCAACAATACTTTCCCAAGATACTTGATAATTCATTTTATACATATTGAAAATATCACCAAAAAATGCTAAAAGAGGAACAAGTAGAGGAATAATATTACTAGATTTCAAGACATGTCTTTTAAAACCATGTTCAATTATTCTTCAGTGTCCATAGAGGGTGCATACCAGGATTGCCCATAAATATCAGAATATGCATATAATAAGGTCAGTTTTATGAATGATATAGCATCTATATATAACCTATTATATCTTACCATATACATGAAATCATACATAGATTTCTTGTAATACTTAATATCATGTAAATGCTATGTATATAGTTATTATACTGTTTTGTCCAGAGATTGACCAAAAAATTTTACTCACATTCAGTACACATGCAACATATTTTTCAAATGTTTTTGATCTGTAGTTGATACAACCTACTGATTTGGACTCTATGAATATGGAGGGTTGACTGTAATTCATAAAGTGTAACATAGGCTGATTATCAAAAATTAAAACAGTAAGAGTTCACAAGTGATCTAAGTGAAGACAAATGACATCTGATATTTTACCATTTTTTGCAAACTAACAAGTAGTCCTGCTAAATGATTATTGATGCTGCTGGTATAAGGCAAGGAACTCCTGAGTGAGTCACAGATAAAGGGAAGTTACTCCCTTACAGTAAGAGTAATATCTGTAATGCTCGTATCAGTGACTGTCCCTCAAGAACAAATTCCCACAAGGTGATGTGAAAATATACAGGTGATAATAACTGTCAAAATAGGTTGACCTACAAGAAAAAATACTGAGTTTAGGTAATGCCCATCTTTTGTAATAGACAGTGACCTTACAGTCCATTATTCCAGTGGGAGATAACATTTCTGACTCATAAGTATCTTTTCCCTGCAAATATACTTGATAAGATATAGAACGAGAAAATATAACGAGAAGAAACTCACGGAGTTTGCAAGTTTTTGTGTATTTGTGTTGTTTCTCCTTTTTATTAGACGCTTTATCCAATTTTAAACCACGATCTATTGCACTGAGCTGAAAAATATCCCCATGTATATTTCATTTTAAAAATCATAAGTTCAACCTACTGAAAGACATAGCAATCATATATTAGCTTTAATAACTTTTCTTAGTGGCATGATGTTGATTTCTAAATAACATGCCCCACAAAAAGTTGTTAGGGTCATTGGATAGAAATGACAGATTCTATTTAGTGTCAGATGTTCATTGCGAGTCTGGAAAATATTAGTATAACAGAAAACAAGGGGATTTAAACATCTAATGGGAGCATATAAAAGGTGTATTGAGTGCCTTGAGCAACTGTGTACCTCTGTATAAGGTGAGAATGTCATTCTGCTAACATGCTTTTAGCGTACAAAATGCTCATGAATATTCATAGGAACAGATTGGAAATAATAGCTGTCTCATCAAATTTATTTTTGTGCCAAGAATGGAGGGAATGAAAAGTGAGAAAGAAAGAGGAAGGGAGGGAGGGGCAAAGGAGAAAGGGAAGGTGAGGAAGGAAGGTGGAGGATTAAAGTGGGTGATAAAAGGGGAGGAAAGTTCAGCTGAAATTCTGTAAAGGAATCAATATGTTCTAGGGAGAAAGCACTACCATTTATAGATGGCTGAATGTATTTAGATTTTTTGGTCTAGCAAATCAAGATTTCTTTTCACCAAATTTTGCAGGCATGACTTTGTTCCACTGGCAAAAAATAAATAAATAAGTAAATGAATAAATAAATAAATGAAATGAAAAAGTCATAAGAAATAATGCAGGACTGCATCCCTGTTTAAGTACCAAATCCAGGAACTTACGTTTGTAAGTCTGAGAGAGGAAACTTAAGTATACTATAGAACATTGCTCACATTTCATCTGACGTAAATTTCCAACGAAACGATGGAACCTGCAATTATAAATGGCTTGACAACTAAACTGTGGTGGGGAAATGAAGTCACTGTATCAGGGAAATGCAAAGTATTGGGAGTGATATAAACCGAGTACTGCAGAAACCATTCCCCCAGTAGTTTTCATTTTAGTTTATTGAAACAAAATTTGTTATTTAGTTTATAAGTAAGGTCAGAGGAAAAAGGAAGGAAATGAGAGAAGAGAAGGAAAATGGGAAAATAGTATTGAGAATGTGTCCTGAAACTGAAATCATCTACAAATCTATGGAATGTTTAAGTCTCCATAAGAAAATAAAGGAGGGCTTTTACTTTGCAATTTTGGTCAGTTACAGTCTTACACATTTTTCTAAATGTCATTGGGCTTCATTTCTCTTTTATGAAAATTAGGGTAATACCAGTGGATGAATGGGAAGTGGTGAAGATAAAACGGTCAAATGAAGTACTCAGCACATGATAATCTGTTATGGAAGTAAACATCACAATGGAACAGAAAACAATTTTCAGTAAAGTAAGTGACATAAAAGTGATGTTGAATCTTATAAAAATAAAATAGAGATTCCTAAAGTATACTCAAATTGTTTAGTGCTATTGGAGAGTTTTCACAGTCCTTTAATGGATTTTCTTCCTCATTAGTTTCTTATAGTAATCGTGTGAGTTATACCAGAGCAAGAATAGTTTTCCTCAGTTTTGCAAAATAAATAAAACTTAATAAAATGAAGTGACATATCTAAGTTCAGGAGGCAGTTATCTGGGTCTCAGATTTGCTCTTTTGGTTCCACGATTAATATTTTTTGAACTTTTTTCTAAGTAAAAGTCCAAAAATTGTAAATAAGCCCTACATGCTTTTTCTAAGCCCATTCACCAAGGTGCAATCTAAATTATTTTCTTGTGAAGCTTTATTCAAAATTGTTAACTTTTTCCTTGTCTTAATGCTAGAGGAAAAATCAATGATGAGCCATTTAAAAGGTACCCATTTATTTCAAGTAGTAATTTTAGCATCCATTACAAAATTATCAATAAGGAATAAATTTTCAAAATTTAAATTATAACAGTTTTGGAAAAGACATGTTTACTAATTATGTAATTAGTAATTACATATTTAATTTAATTTATTAAGTTAATCAATTCTGTGAAATTATAAATGGCTAGCTTTCTAGTTAATGACTGAATCCATTTAATTCAAGCTACAAATATTAATTCCCACAAATTAAATAACAAAACAATCACAAGTCAATAAAACACCACTGAACTAAAACATGAAATCCTTCTATCATTTTTGCTTGGAGCCCTGGGAGCCAGCCATAGTAAAAGGAAGGATGTGCAGTAAAATAATGTATCTGCTCATCCTAGTTGAAATTTGAGACTATCATGAGATGTCAAAATATAATTATTATCTTCAAATATCATTTGTTTTCTTTCTTTCATAGTGTAAAACAATACTAAAAGCTGGAATAAGCATCAACTGGAAAAGTAACTGTAAGGAAGAATAAAAGATAGAATTAAATAATATATTGGCAAAAATAACTTTCCTCCTATATAACTACTAAGACAAAAAAATAAATTTTTCCTTTATTGAATAATTATAAGTGGATTCAAACTAAGAGTTTAGAATATTTTTCAATAACACATTAGTTTCTTCCTGAGCTTCCTAAGTTAAAATATTTTATCAGGCTTAGATAGATTCCTGAAAGCATATTGACCTAAAGAACAAAGTATAGCTACACAATTAAGGAAAATAGATTTCTTATTCCAATCTGTTCCTTCAAAGAAAGAGAAAAAAACATAAAATCTTATCATTGGTACATATTATCTTTGCAACTGGGTGTTAAGTTTTAATATAAGCTAAACTTCTCTTGGTGGCAATAGTCTTTATTATTGTTTCCTTATAAAAGGTAATAAAGCCATATACATTTTAACATGCATAAAATAATGTCTCGAGAAAAATGTAAATGTAGGTATATTAATCACTTTCCTATTGCTGGGAAAAATGCCTGGTATGCACAACATACATAAGGAGAGATTTATTTTGGCTTATGGATTTGAGTACTTAGTCCATGGTTGGTTGGCTCCAGGAAAGAAACAGCATGGTGGAAGTTCATAGTGGAGGAAAGCTGCTCAACCCTGAGAGCTCAGAAACAGAAAGGATAGGAGAAACTAAGGCAAGAATATACCCATCCACATAACACTCCCAGTAACCAATGTTTTTTTTTGTTGTTGTTTTTGGGTTTTCTCTGGTACCAGGAACCGAACTTATGACCTTGTGCTTGCCAGGCAGGCGCTTTTGCTGCTGAGCTAAATCCCCAGCCCAACCAATGTTTTTTGACAAGACCCCATATCCTAAAGCCCATTCAGCTATGAAGTCATCAGTAAACTAATTCATTGATAAGTACAGCCCCCAATGATCCAGTTGCTTTCCAAATGTTCTGCCTCTGAACATGAGACCTTTGGGGGACCTTTTAGATCTAAACCATAACGTTCCATCCCTGACCCCTAAAAGGTTCATGGCCATTTTATTGTGCAACATGTATTTAGTCCATCTCTGTGAGTTGCCAAATTGTAAACAATTCTTAACCAACATTGCTGAAAATTCCCAGTCCAAAGTTTCCTTTGAAATGCAAGCCAATTTCTTAGCTGTGAGATCCAATTAAAATAAAAAAGGAAGTCAAATATTTTAAACATTCAGTGTCACAAAAGTGAGAAATACGGGGGATAGAAAGGAATTAGAGCACACCTAGAACTATGACCAGCAAGGCAAACATTACATCCTGTAGCTCCATGTCTAGTACCAGGGAAAGTTGGGGTAAGAAATGAGGGCCAAAGGGTTTGGAAAGACTTGTCCCTGTGGCCTTGCTAGTTGTATCCAAAGGGTGTCTCCCTTAGTGATTCTGCTTACTGTCTATAGCTTTGCTCAGTTGATTGCCTATGGTTTCTTTTTCATTTGAACACAGGTTTTTAAAATTTTAAATATAAAAAGAATAGCAAAATAAAAACCAAGACAAAAACAAAACAACACAAAAACAACAAAAACAATACAAAATTTCAAAATAAGACGATAGGAAATTAACAACAGTTGTTATATTACATATTGTTATCTTATGGATGCAATTAGAGACAATGCTCATAACTGAAATGAATCAGACCCTCATGTGCAAACATTGCATTGTCTCCCTACTGTGAGAACCTCAAAGGGTAAATAAAACCTGAAAGATACAATAGATATTGTGAAAGGGAAAGTAATTTCTGTTGTTCTGACACCTCTAATTTTCTTGGCTCACCATGGCATCTTCACCTTTAAACATCACCCCCTCAGAGACATATTGCCTGGTCTCCCAGATCTTTCTTTGATATTTGAGTGGAATCTTCTATAACGCCACACCTCTTGAATTCTGCACACCTTAAACAGCAGTCCCACATGAATGACATGAAGGTCTGCCACCATCTCAAGCAGTTGTCAGGCCCCTTTGAACTATAGCTACTGTGGCATGTAAATGCCTGAATGGCTGAATGTGAAGGTTAAGAGGGATTATCTCCTTAATTGGTTCAAGGGTTGTCTAGGAGATTAATAAAGTATAATTCTGGGTGTGCTTGGGTAGGTTATAGTGACATGATCTTGGGGTTTATTTGTGGTTCTGGCTCCTTCTTCTCTCTTGGTTGCCTCTTCTCTGCTTTCCAGCTACCAGGAACTAATTTCTTTGCTCTGTTGTACCCACTGTGTCATAATGTCTCTGTTTGGAGCCAGGTGCCCAGGGACTGAATCTCATGAAGCCATTAATCAGATTAAACCTCTCCCTTAAAGTTGTGAATATTGGCTATGACATGTCAGTGATGGAAAATCTGATTTATACACAAACTTGGGGTAATCTTCTCTAGGTGTCACTGGGTGAGAGGGACACACTTGAGCTCTTTTCATAACTCAGACTATTTCAAAGGAGTTCACCCTTTAATGCTCTTAAGCTTGGGATAGCGGTATCTGACCAATTCCTGAAATACCCTCAAGCCACCTTTCTCTTGTCCAGGTGTAAAGCATTTGGCTTCTTTTTACAAGTGCTAATATTTTCAGTAACCACACTTTTCTTGGCCCTAACGTTGTGAAAATATTAAAAAGAAGCCAACTACTTTTCACTGATTAATGTAATATGCATTTGTCACTGAGCATTATAGATAACAACGATGTGCAGAAGACTGCCAAAATAAGTGATTGCAAGGACAATCAAACGTCAGACAAGTTTTGAAGCATTTGTGTATCAAGACAAGTGAACCAAGACACAATTACTCTAATTAAGATTCCTCAAGCTTTCAAAGGCTTTACTGCTAACTTGGTCCTAAAGGCAGACTTCTTGTCTAACATGAGATACAAAGAAATCACTGACTATAAACATCTTAGCAACTGAGATCTTAGCCTGTCCATCTGTAGAAGCAATTATTTTATATTTCTGCATTTGACTTCCCATATAAAGTAACAACAAATGTCTAATTATATAGAAGCATATGTAGAAGGAAAAACTATATTTCAAAAGTAGGTGAAATTTAGATCAATTTTTCCACACAGGTTAAGATCAGAGAGAGGCTGTTGTTAACATTAAACATAAATCCTCATTAGATTTGCTTACTCCTTCATTTGATAATTTGCTTTTATACTTTCATGAGCCTTATTTGTCCTTAGAAGCAGAACATTTTCTTTCCTGTGTTTTTCCTTGGAATGTAATTTGCTCGTAGAATTTAATTCTTCTTCTGTTGCTCCCACATGAGGCCACACTAACAATTTTCTATATAATTTAAAAGACTCATTTAATTTATAATTGTTAAGTAATCTGGTATGTTGTTTTCAACATTCCAACAGATTTAACAATGTATGTGATTGTTATTTTGTTTGATACATCTTGTTTCTATGCAATGAACTTATTAAAATGCAAAATACATATTACTTTTGCTGAGAAGCTATGGTTCTCTCAAAGGATGTGAGCAATTATTCTTTCCAAATGGCATCTGCTTGCTCAAATTGTATGTACTCCAAACAGAGACATGGTAGTCAATGAATCACTTATGCTGTTCCAAGGGAGGTTAGTTATGTAGCAGTGGATCCTGAAAAAGTGAATAGAATTTAGATTCATTCTATATGGACTTCTTTAAAACTCAATCTGGTTACATGTGGAATGCACTTGTTCCCATAGGGTCCCATATGAATATGAAAGATTGAGTAGATGGTCTCAAATCATCCCACATTGTTCTTATGTTGGTCAATGACCCTGTTGGCGAAGGATATTGTGTCTTTCTTAGTAATTTTTATAGATTTCCTGTGTTTTTCACATAATTACGTCCAAACAGGACTGATGCAGTTAGGACAGCTCATTTGAGCAGTAAAGAGATGCCAAATTATCTGAAAAGAAAAGATTGCAAAAGGGATGACTTCTTGCCAGATTCTATGGAGATTCTATTGCACTGAAATGTTGTAAAAAGACAGAGGTGAGAATGTTTTCAGCATACCACAGTGATACTGTGATTGAAGTAGATGAAAGAAATGGAATGAAAATTAAGAAGCCATGTGTCATTTTGAATTATAATGAGAATATAGGAGCAATGCAGTTTTGTTCAGGTGTTCACTTCTTATCCAAAAGAGTGCAGAAGTTTCAGTGTCTCATAGAAGAAATTCTTTTACCACTTCGTAAACATTACAGTGCTGAACTCATGCATTGTGTTTAGGGAGAACGATCAAGAACACAAAACTATCCATATAAATTTCAGACTAATATTGATTGAAAAAAATGAAGGAAAAACATCGCCATCCAAGAGAACAAAACCTTTGAGGTTTTCTGGGCTCTGATGATGCCTCATCTATTTCCCTGTCTGAAAGATTCTTCCCCAAGAGCCTATCACCAACATCAGGGAAGGAGAATCAAATTGCAAAGCTTTTTGTTTACACAATGAGAAGGATGGCAAGAAGATCTGGAAAGACACAGAATAGTGTGTGTGTGTGTGTGTGTGTGTGTGTGTGTGTGTGTGGTATATGATGATCTGCTTTGTGTTCTGTGCCTTGAAATTGATCACAAAAGAAAAATTAAATACTGATCATATACATTTCTGCTACATGAGGACTTAGCAATAAGTTCTGTTTAGAAATAATTCTAAAAACCATTTTCATATTTTATTTTCACTTTAAAATTAAGTCCCATTTGCTTTAACCTCAAAGGATTGGTTTATGAAAATGTAAATGAATGCTGGCAGTAAGTAAGCTGCAAATTTTTTTCCTAAACAGGAAATGGGTTAAGTAATTTTTGTACCAAAATTAACTTTAAAAACATGATGACCATGCCATTCATAGACTAAAGTCAAAACAAATAAAATAGAACAAAATCATCCCAAATGCATGTTAAATAAAATGTATGCACATGTAATACTACTAAATTTTAATTCTGATTCAGGTATTTCTTATGCTTTGAATTTTAATTTATATCCAACTACATAAAATAGTATATATGTTTTTAAGTCCTAGCAATAGATCATGAAAACTTATATAAATCCTAATTATGAACACTTTTCAGTTGAAAAGTAAGAAAAAGTATATTTCAACGTCAAGTTGACAATTCAGATAACGTGAAAAGTTTTAACATACAGGATAGAAATGAAATATAGACATTGGCAAGATCTAAACCAAAACAATGATATATTTTTAGGGGAAATGGTTAAACCTGTCAAATGATGAAGGCTGAGTGTTTTCTCTGATAATCTCCTTCATGTTTCAACTAGATCATATTTCCCTGGAGTGCTTCTGTCAAAGAAAAGGGAACTGAACATTAAATGAGTAATGGTATCTGCAATTTTGTCTTCTAAAACAGGAACCATTTTGATTAGAAAATGTATACATTTAAAATACCATCTCCCCCTGTAGAAATAAGATGCTTGAGAATAGTGTGTGCGTTGTAAGGGATCTCCCTCTCTCAGATGGCACTACAGATCTTAGACTGATGCTCCTAAAATGGAAACATCTACTTATGCCCAGATGTGCACATTTTAGCATCTCTCTGGAAAACTGGTGAGAAAAACGTATCTATTGACCGAGTAAATATATTTCTAGGGAGGGTATCAGTAGCTCCTCATTCATTTTGCCTTCCATATTGACATTTACATGACACTAAATCTATAAACGCTGAAAGTGACCAATGTGTGCTTCACTATTCTGAACGAGTTTTAGTACACTCTTAGCTGCCATGAGCATTTCTCTTTTCTGATGCTGACAGAAAGGGAACTGATTACTAAGCTGTCAACCCAGATCTCTATGCATTTTTTTTTTTTTTTTTTTGAGACAGGGTCTCGCTATGCAGTTCAGGCTGGCCTTGAACTCACCTTGTAGGCCAGGTTGGTCTCAAACTTGCAATGATCCTCCTGCCTCAACTTCCCAAGTGCTGGGATTACAGGCATGCGCCACAATACCTGGTGCCTTTGTTTTTTAATAGGATTTCCCTGATAGAAATTCTGCTCTTCCCCTCTGAGGTGGAGCTCTGTTGCTTGCTATACCTAGGATGGCTGTTGTGCTTTGGGGAGAATACTGCTCTTTGCCTTTGCTGTGAGCATTGGTTCCTGGCTCTGATGCAGATCCTCAGCTTTCTGGCACAGATCCTTCACCATGCCAGCGCAGACTGTATAGCTTTCACCACGGGTCTTTGGGCATTTCGGTGCAGATCCTTGACAGGACTGGCATGAGACATTATTGTGGGACCCAGGCCTCTATCATCCAGACAGAGATCTTTCACTTTTCTGCATCTGACTCTCATAACATTGACTAATAGGCCAATGTTTATAGCATAATTGGTAACAGTTAAAGGCTAGGAGCAGCTTGTATTCCCATCAGCAGGTGACTGAATAAAGAAAATGTAGTCTCTATACATAATAAGATATTAGCTTAAAGGAGGATAAATTCAAAACATTTGTACAAAAAGGATGCACTTGGAAAATATTATGTAGAATGAAAGAAACCAGTCATTCAAGCTTAAATGCTTTATGAAATAATTAAGATAACCATAGTACCTAAAAGAATAAAAAAGTCTTTGTATGAATAAATACTTAAAAATCTCTAACACTGTGTCATGGTTTGTGTCTGGATGTCTCCCCAAAGCCTCATGCAGTCATGGGGCAGGCTTTAGAGTTTATGATGGATGCATGGTCCAATGCTGGGATTACGGGTCTGAGTGCTACATTTGCCCTGCAGCAGTAGTTTGCATACAATGTACGGGAGAGAAAGAGGCTGCTTGCCTCCCCTCCTCCATTGTGCTCTTGTTGCCTTTGCTGTTTTCTGCCACCATGAATGTTTGCCCTCTGCTATGTGCCACTCTGCCTTGGAGCCAGCCAAGTATGGACTGAAACCTCAACAAACTGTAAGCTAAATAAACCTTTCCTTCCTTTATTCTGGGATTCAGGTATTTTGTCTCAGCAATGAGAGAAAAATAACCAAGACACACTGTTTAAAAAATGATTTGAGGGGCTGGGGATTTAGCTCAGTGGCAAAGCGCCTGCCTGGCAAGCGCAAGGTTGTGAGTTTGGTTCCCAGTACTGGAGAAAAAAACAAAACAAAAAAAAATGATTTGAAAAAATTTAAGCAAAATATTAGATACATGGAACACAAATAATATTCCATCTTTGAAGTTTTAGTGTGTGTTAATTCTGGAAAAAGATGCTTGAAAAACAATGACTTTCAAAGTTATCTTCTAATGTCATTGGAGAAATTCAAGAGTCAAATGTGATCTACAATAATTTTATAAGTTAATTTTTAATTCTATAATCAAGCTTTGTGTTGTCTAAACTTCCAGGGAAATGTTTTAAAATGGAACTTTTAAATAGAGCTAGTTTTAGTTGGGTAAGTTTATATTCATACCAAAACTGAGACTGGGGACAATGATTGCAAGAATAACCTGAATTCTTGATTTGTCATACTTATGCACTTAGCATTACGATTTAGCTGCCTCTTCCAAAAAGAGACAGTTACCTTCTAGCTTACCTGAGGCAGATAGCGAGCAAAGTTCATGGTGAAGATGAGATTTCTTTCTAATGTAGCCTAAGCCTCAAGAGACTTAATTTGCTTCCTATTGTTCTTCAGGACCTTCCATACTACAACAAGTCAACCAAGAACAAAACACCAGGTGTAGCAGAGCTGAACTGTTCCTGTGATAACATTTCATGCCACCCCTCTGACTAGTGATCAAGCACAATGTCAGGTGGGTCCAGATAAAATGAGTAAGGTACCCAACTACATTAAATGCTTGTGATAAAACAAACGACACTATTGTTTATATCTACTAAATTTTGGGATTGTTTGTAACACAGTAATAAAAAAATAATGTGAAGATAACATAAACAAGTACTTACAAGTTTGCCTCTTCTACTTTCACTAAAGTATTCAAAAGTTTCATAAAGACAAGTTGTTGAATTTTGTGACAGTTACAGACAGAAAGTGCCCATAATGACTGTGAAACTAAATATTTATTAAAATATTTTAATAGAAAAGCTCTATGGAGAATATATTTACTTTCCAAAATGTCTTCTGTATTCACTGAGTAGATCAACACTAGTAGAGATAGTATTCTTCAAGTCAAGATTCTGGTGTAATATTATATACTTGATTGACTATAAAGAACAATAACCTCTGGTATATTTTTAGAGTAAAATCTCTAGAGGAACAACTATTGAATGTATTCACCATAATCATAAATTTTTTTAGAAGATAGATATGTTTAGCTTAAATTAAACTCATGCAATGTATACATGCATTGATACTTCTTAGATTTATAGTTTATATATAATTAAATTGTATTCAGTGTGAATTTTAAAAAGAAAAATACTAGTACCTATACAGAAGAGTCAGCAGAGCCAATGATCAGAAAATCAGTAGCCAAAAGCAGAATTTTGAAAAATTAAAAAGAATAAGGCTCTGAAATATATAATTTATTGAATAATATATTACAAAGTATTAGAGACAAAACAGCTAAGAATTTAGTGAAATATGTGAATATCTGAATCAAGAAATACTGTTGCTCTCATTACTGAATGCTAGTCAATAAAAATCATCTAAAATATTTTAATTATACAGTTACATATATATATATCTTGCACATAACATATTATAAAATGATTTTATTAGTTAATGTATATGTCCCATAATTTCTTTCAATCAGTAAATAAATATCTTAAAATTATATATTTAAAAGTATTTTCACACTTGACAGAATCAACAACTGGGATTTCATCCTACTGAAAAGTTTCTGCACATCTAAAGAAATCACCAGCAAAGTAAAAAGAAAACCCACAAACTTGGAAAAAATTTTAGCTGATTG
>NW_004955403.1:35273929-35289161 GCF_000276665.1 Chinchilla lanigera | reverse complement strand
AAATAAATAAAAGTATTTTCAAAGTCCTTTTCACTTTCAAAATTGTTTCACTTCGAATGATAAATTATGTGGTTCCCTAAGTATATAAGTTTATCTAAGATATTTGAGACAAGGTAACTTTCAGTAAGAAAATCACAACATTTACACTTAAAACAGACCACTTTCTGTTTATTGCCTATCACCGTGTCAGTGAACTGTTTACTTTTTATCATTGCTTACTAATATGTTTATGTTATGTTTAAGTTTCTCTGGGTCCAAAAAAAAGAACATGTAGCCAAAATAATAAGAAACTGAGAAGAATGGGGAATGGTACAGGATATTGAAAAGAAAACTTGTCACAGGATGTGGTCCTGGGGAAAAATGGGGATTTAAAACATGATAGATACAAGGAATCATGGTAAAGAAACTAAGTATTGTCAAAATTTGTGCACAGTCCAAGAATATATGAAATAAAATAGAAAAAGCAAGATGCAGGTACTTAAACTTTAAATTTTACTGTCACAGTTTTCAACACCCAATGATAAAAATTTGTTCTTGTTAAAATAAAATATATTTTTGTACATGATAGCAATTGCAATTAAAAAGGCAACATATTTTGGTATAAATACTAAATAAGGGCTAGCTGTACATTCTGAAAATCACTAGGAACAATGAAAATCAGGTAATCTTGTTCACAGTACACTTGCTCAAGTAATGTGCTCTGTTTATGTCATATACATGATTGAATGGTGTGCATATTGTGATGCGATGAAGTTTATAGTCTATTCTTTGCCTACCTTCATATTTTCTAACTAGAGTACATTCAGTTCAGAAAAGAAATGAACAAGACCATAGAGAATTTTGTTTTCCTTTCACATATACTATGCACTTACATGTATAAAATTAGATGAGTAAAATCTCTGAGAATTTTTATTCTCTCACAATATGGATGTCAATAATTTGAGAATATTTCTAGCATTCTTCCACATTGTCTTTGTTTCTCTGGCTATTGCAATTATCTATTTCTCTATTTAACCATTCAAACATCCAACCAGCCACCCAGCCAGGTAGCCAGAAAACCAGCTACCCATCCTTCTCAAACCTAGGTTTTAAGTGCTTCATGAATAGCAGTTAAATAAATGCATAATTATATAGGGAGATAGATGCATAATTGTATATCATCCTTGACCCTTGACCTTTAACATCTTCTCTTCAGGCTTCATAAAGAATTCAATTCTTATTTTGTTTAGAAATATCCCCTTGGTGTATTACCTCTCAATTTCTAGCTCAAATGCCATTTTCAGCAGAAAACCTTTATTCCCTAGCTGATATTATATCAGTTTTAATCCATCTATGATAGCTCCAAATCTCTTGAGGAAAACCATACACTATCTACTATGATATATACTTATAGATATTTTTCTCTTAAATTATATCAACTAACTCTTCTTTCATAGTTTTAACTCAATACATTTCTGATCAACTGAGTTAAGGGTTACCCCAACACACTAGATTTTATATTACAAACGTTTGATAAAATGATAAAAATGTTAAAGTTTGAAGTTAATATATAGTAAATTACTAATTTTCTTTTTTATGTGAAAGAATAGTGGTAGGAAAACCCTAGGTGAATTATAAAGTTCCAGAAAAGAGTTTTTGATATTTTGGTACAGATCAAGTCCATTTCAAATGTTTCTGACCAAAATACTAGATTCATAAGGGATGATTGTTCTCAAATTATTTAAAGAATTTTAACAAGTATGATTTAATAATCTCAATTATTAACACATTAGTTTTGTGTTAGTCTTCATCAGAGTGAGCTCTTTAATTTATCTGCACAAAGTTATTACTTTAAACTACTTAGTTACGTATAACAGAGCAGTTCACCTTTAAGTATACATGAAATTTTGTTTGTATTTTCAATTTGAATATGTATGCACTTGCTTTGGAAAGAGTGTGGTCATAATTTAATGGTCATGTGCCATCAGAGCAACATTTGTCTTTATTTTATCATAAATATATTCTTTCCAGTTGGAATGTTATTGTATGATTTAGGGTTTATTACGGATCATGTTTTTATACAGGTTTTCAGGGTATCTGTGGTATTTTATTTTATTTTATTTTATTTTTTTGGTTTTTCTCCGGTACCGGGAACTGAACTCACGACCTTGCGCTTGCCAGGCAGGCGCTTTTTGCCGCTGAGCTAAATCCCCAGCCCCAATCTGTGGTATTTTAAACTACAGAAAAAAGTATTACACATGCAGACACATTACACACTCATACACGACTCGTATACATCACATGACTACAGAATATTTAAAACTATTGAAGTGTTTTACAGCATTGTTTCTTGTAGGCATGTCACTTATGGAATAAAAGAGTTTATTAATGATTTTATTGCAAACAAGAAGAAGACACATTTTCAATTTTATGTTATGTGAAATATGATTTTTCTTTCAAATATTACGTGGAATAGTTTTTTGACTGCTGTAGTATAAATAATTTTTAAAATTGGTAATATAAGACTTTTGTGCTTAAGACTGTTCACTGTGATACTTTATTGCTTTTATTTTGATTATATTTAAATTTTATAATAACTAAACACATGGTATTTCTAATACTGTGTCAGTTGTACAAAGTATTTATTAACTACACAGGATCATGACAATGTTGAATATTATATTCCACCTGCAAAAAGCAAAAACTCTTACCATTAAAATCCATTCTTCATAACTAAGAAAACTAGATCACTTTAAAACCTCATCCTCATTCCTTTTTCTATACTTTTCCTGAATATTGATATAGATCTGCTTATTTCCACTAAACCACATGGTAAACATATGAATTTGCAAATTTCCTACTAATACAGAAATTGATGGTCAAATAAGATGAAAGAAGTCATAAAGTAAAGACACAGACTAATATTTGGAATTATTTATTTCAAGTATATCTTGGAAATTTTGTGCTAATTAACACATATCATATCTTACTATACCCAGAAAATCTCCTTTTCAGAATGCAGGCTAATACCTTGATCGTGGGTTAAAAGCTGAGATGGTTTGAGTATCACTATGTTACAAAAAGTATTTTTCTCAAAGGTTATACTTCTCTATGACATCTATCTCAAAAAAAATTATATACTTTATTTCATTCAGTCATTAAATCATTAATCACAATTTATATATTTTGCAACGATTTCTATTGAACCTTTTAAAGGAACACAAAAATACTCTGGTAATCAGTGATTTTAGGAAAAAGCCACATGAATATTCAAGTATTCTCTAAACTCTAGGCATATTTCATAAGTAATAAAATGTTTTACCATTACCCAAACACTTGTATGCGTCAAAGAAAATTTTAAGCCTGAATTTTTCAACTTAATTCACCATTACAGCACTGCATATAATATTATTTATTTTCTTTTAAAAAATCATTTTATACAATTCTGCAGGATAACTCCCAAATTTACAAACATCTCTGCTCCATTCCAACAAGGAACAAAAGGCCAGAAGATATAAAGTCATGACCTATGCACAAAATGTGTAATAATTCCCTGAACTATGGACATATTAAGCATTTACAGAGTTGTGAGAAATTAGAAGTAATGTTCAATTTAAATTCAAAATTCAACCATTTGCTTAGTTGTCATTGCCAATACCCTTAATTGCAAGTAAATTGCTAGAAGTTATCTCTGAACAAATACTTAAATTCTCAATGTACTAAATACATTTATCAGTTAAGACTGTTATATAATAGAAAAATGTTTCAAGTCAAATAAAAGGAAAAACAAAGATAAAAATAACAAACTCTGATATCACATTTTATTACTTAGTGTGAAAAACTAACATAATTCAATTTAATCAACATACTGAATTTTATTAACTAAAGTCAACAGTTAATATACCTTTTTTCATTTCTTTTTGCCTAAAAATAATGGATAAACCACTCTAATTATAGATCTTTGATAATATTTTGAAAATATTTGTTTGGAAAACACATTCATCAGTGGAAGAGCATAATGTAGGGCTAAAAGAGCTATCCAACTGAAATAAAAGAAAAAAATCTTTGTAGTGGTCTTAGATCCATTTAATAGAGCCTATAAAATATGTTTATATCAATTAACATTTGATCTTTTTATGCAGTCTAAAGAAAGAATTCCAAAATGATAGAGAAATGAAATATTAGAGCAGTGACTAAAAATATTTTAAAATGGATTGCTTTTATTGTAATTCATACAGTTAAAATTTTTGGTAGAAACTACCTATGTAGGATCTGAAGTGCTTTACTCTAACCACTTAAATTATTGTGGCTTTGAAAGATCCTCCGTCCCCTCTTGCCCACTGTACACTCTTCTGTCCCTTTTATCTTTTTTCGAAAAGCAGCTTTGTTGAGATAGGCCGTATAATTCACTCACTCAAATTGTACAATTCAACAGATGGTAGTAACTTCACAGACCTTTTCATGTTTTTATCCCTTCTTTTTCCTGATCTTTTGAGACTTCTCCTGACCTACTTCTGAACTAAAAACTATTTATTAGAAAGCTAGTGATATGAAGTAGCCGGGCACTGTGATTGGTAAATTGCCACAGAGAGTCAGCCCTAACTGAATTGCACTGTTGCACACTTGGGTGGCTGTTATCACTTCACTTTATTAAAACCCATATAGGCTAAGGAATAGGAGTAATAAAAAGATGTCTTGAGGATAATAAGAAAATATCACTGGATATGTTTGCCTCCAATAGACTTGGCATCCAAATTAAAAGTACTAAAGGGAAGTCTGGAGTCCCTTTATGTTAGCAGTAGTGGTAATTCTCATGGAACTTAAATTCATAAATGCCTGCCCTGAATTTACCTACCATAGTAATTTATGAGTCAGATAGTACTAAAGTTATAGTGGTTAAAGTTTTTATGCATCCCTGACCACCACATCAATGTATAAATGAAAGGGCATAAATTAGGTTCAATATTAATGATGCCACATGTTCTTGGTTTATGAATTAGATGAAAAAGAACCCTTGTGTTACATAAAATAATTGACAATTCATACATTGTTGATATTTTCATATACATATTTAATAGCTGATGGGACCTTCTTTAGTATACTGGCAAAAGCAAATATTAAAAAGTTTCAAGACTTTGATAGACTAAGCATTCATTTTACAGTATGTATCCATCATCTCTGAGCCTGATTTGCAACTGTTAAGTAAATGTCATCTTAATGCCTATTGCATATCATTTACATACTTTTTAACTAAAAAGTCACAAAATGATATATTTCTGTGATTGGAAGTTACAGGCCTTATGTTTTCATATGCAAAGCCATACAATTAAAATTAATTATAGAGTTATTCTATTTTGAATATGATGTTTCATTGTTCACTAGAATAATGGAGAGTTAATTTATTAGTGATGCTAAAACTAGCACACATATTAATGACATATTTGATTCTTCTCTCACAGAAGGTTTTTACAACAACGGAATGTGTACTTTAAACATTCTACGAAATAAATTTGTGAGATAGCTTTTGTATGGCTATGTCAAGAACATCATTAGAAATCTACATGGTTTTTCTAAACTAGAAAAAATACATATACAGATGTACTTTTATAGGAAAAATTTAATCAATTAATAATAGAATACATTCAACAGCTCTCTAAATGATGTCTACTAAACGTAAGATGAGTACTCACAGATTATGTCTTTCTTGACTCTTTCATTGTGATAATAGGGAATGAACACTGGGCATTCGTCATAGGTTACACACCTATCACCTTTTTCTTTTTTATTTTGAGACAAGGCCTCATTAAGTCATTAAGTTGCCCACTCTGGGCTTGAATTTTTGATCTTCCTATCTCAGCCTCCCAGAGTGCTGGGATTACAGCCTTCCACCACCATGCCCAGCTTTCTTGATTCTTAATTGTAGAATTTCATAATATGTTAAAGTATAAGAACTTACATATCCTTCCTGAACCTTTATGAGTGCAGCCTTTGAAATTTGGCTTAGGAACCTGTCATAGCAGAGCAAACGAGGCTTTATTTTTGTTGCTCTTACAACAGATAATAAATATATAATGTCTGTATATACACCAGTGTTCCTCTGATTTGTCAATGAATCTGTTATTAAAGAATATACAAGGTATCTGATTAGAAAACTACCCTGAAGCTTTAAGGCAGTACAGAAGAGAAAGAAAACCACACAAACAGAATTTGGAATACAAGCACTGATCTGACTAATCACTAATACACATATCTACTACTCCCTCTATATGGTTCTTCTCTCTCTCTCTCTCTCTCTCTCTCTCTCTCTCTCTCTCTCTCTCTCTCTGTGTGTGTGTGTATTTCCCATAATTTTTCTTTCCATGTTAGAGATTGAACCCAGGCCCTTGATTATATAGGCAATTTCTCTGCTGCTAAATCACAACCTCTCAACCTTCTCTTCTAGGTTGAAATGTTTTGATTCTTTGTTTGTTTTTATAGGCAGTGTCAAAATTTATTCAGGAAAATAGAAGAGAAGAGTTGGAGAAAAATTGGCTCTGCAGAGCAAGGTTGGACCAAGTAAGTAGAAAAAAGAGGGTAAGAACAAAGATGGAAATACTGCATCTGCAAAACAGAGCATGGGCTATGTTGGAAGGCTACGGTAGCAAAGTCTTCATGGTGCTGATGTATCCTTTTGTGTTACCTAATTCTCAAGGAGAGGAAACCCATGAGAACTTCTACATATGAGTCCTGAGAGGTAGTGCTTGGATCCCACACCTCAGACTGACATCAGTCTAGGCCATCCTATTGAAAACCTGCTCAAGTTCTCAGAAGAAGTCACATGCAGGGCTTTGGGAACTATCCTGCTCATGGGTTCCTCATCTTGTTAACAGGTCACACCTATTTCCCCAGACAGCTTTTGTCACCTCCTAATCTCCCATCTTATTTCCTTCTGAGAGACACAATGCCCCATTATTCTTTTGGGGGTGCTGTGGGAGTGGAGCTTTTTGTCTTCTATAGTTTCTTCAAGGTGCGAGGGGCTGTAGACCCTTCCGACTGGGGATTATGAGCTCTCCAACTACATGGGGTGCTGTGGCTCATTGACTGGATTGAAGAAAAGAAAACCTGTCAGGAGCAGGAAATGAGTTAATGATCATTGCCTTTGCTGTTAGCCCAGGCCGAAACTCTTGATCTCAGGGTTCCCTGATAACTGGTCAGTATACTATCATTTTTGTTCTCTAGAGAGGATGAAAAAATATTTTTCCAGAAAAGTCTAAGGTATTTTTAAAAATTTTTACCTTAAGGTATTTTGGTAAGTGTTGAAATCATTTAATTAGATATAAATAAGGCAACAATGCCATTAGCTAATCCTGAAGGACACCATCCCTTCCAAGTCAAAGTGATTTATAGAACAGAAGAGAGAAAATAGAAAAATTAGCCATAGTAATAACTCCCCATAAATAGCACAAGTGAGTTAGATTTAGCCCAGTGGAAAATTCCTCCATCCAATCTAAATCAGTTATGATAACTTCGTACAAAAGGTTCCAGGAGCCTGATCTATGCTTTTTGCTAACTACAAAACTTAAAAGGCATCTTATATAGTAACACTCTACCATGGAAAGAAAACAGCTATGTCTGTCACAGCTCATTAGAGAAGCCACACAGGAGGTGTATTTGCCCTAATCCCTAAGTACTGGTCAGGGATATAAAAAAAGGCTCATTTCTCATATGGTCCACATTTAGGTTTGTTTTTTGTAGGTTTGTGACGTCTGCCCAGAAACGGAATGTACATAATCGTTTGTAACTAGGCATTGTGTTTTATTTACTTCTCAAGTAGCTAAAAATAGATACCCTTAATGTAATCAATCCAGAGCAGTCTTTCTCCCTAGAAATGGCAGTCAATATATGCTCATTCTGATTAAACAAGTCAATGTTAGGTTTTAAGCTTCTGCAAAGATTCTAAGCAATATAAAATTGACAATCTGAATCTACACCCAGTGCTTATATAAACTCCTTCTTGAGGCTTATCATCCTCTCTACCTATGATTTCTTCAAGGTCACTTCCTGCCATTTTTAATGTAATGCCATTTTCAAGTAATGTTATAATGCCTCTGAGTACAGCTTATAACACTTCATAGTCAGGACTTCAGCATGTCCTCTCAAACAAAATCTGGTGTTGAGCTATAATGTGAGTCAGAAAAGTTATTTCATAAATATCTTAATTTACTAAACATAATTTCAAGAAATTCTTAAATCCCCTCCTTTTGTTCAAATATTTCAGAGAATTTCATAACTGGAGTCATCCTCAGTCTTACTGGCTAGTTGGTGGACTTTTCTGTGGAATTATCACTAAATATTTTTTATGATTTGAATTTCAGAAGCATCAGTGCTCATTTTAGATGGAAAAGGTTGAAGGAACCGAGCAAACCAGGCTTCTGATATTTGAAAGAATGTCCCTTTTTATCATAAAAAGAAGAGAGAAATTGGGAAGAAAAATGCCTAAGTTAATATTAGCATTAAGGAGAAATAAGTACAAAAATCAAAGGCATTTAGCATAAGCAAAACTAGGTCTGAATTTTATGCTGCATATTTTAAAGCACAGAGACACACAGAATCACACATGCACACATAAACACAGAGTTCCCACTGAGAAACATTTTATGCAGACATCCAAAGAGTGAAACTACCTTAGTATAAATGGAAAGTGTATCACTAGAAAGGGGCACATTTGCTGGCAGCCTGCTCTCAGCAGCTTGCCTTAACCTAAAATCATCCTGACTACACATTGCACTGATGGACCACACGGGTGCTGGTGCTGAGGATATTTCTTCTGAACATATCTAACTGCCCTGAGCTAGCAAGTTGTTTAATGCCATATTGGAGCCATATGCTAGAGCAGAAAGTTATTTAGAAGAGTACAAAGCTATAATCGTTTTTCTGCTCCAGCCAGCACATTGCGAATTATCTTCCTAAGGATACAAATTCTGCACAAAGTATAGTTCAAGCTTTAGCTTCTTTTATTTTGATAAAGATGAGCTTGAAATAACACAATATGTTGAATCAACATAGCATTCCTTGGGTCACTTATAACATCCTTTTGGAAGCCTAGTAACTTCAGTATCTTGTTGCCCCATTGAAGACTCAACAGAAGCAAATTTCTTAGATGAGACAAAACACTTCTTCCTACTTAAAACTTACAAGATTAAGGGGCTACTAAATTTGAGAACCACTGGTTGATTCTTACTTAAAGAACAATGTTTGTACAGAGTTTAAATTATTGCTTAATATTATGCTGTATAGATGGTCCCTCTGAATGTGAAAAAAATTATATTGTTGTTAAAGTGACTGACACTTGCTCTTAAAGGAAGTAACTGTCAGGTCTTTCTGCTCTTCTTCCGGCAGCATGGTACTGACTGCAGAATTAGGAAAAGAACAGATGGCTGTGATGGGCTCTATCTGGAAAACATGTTTCCTATTTGATTTGGTAGAGGATGAACTTAATTGGCTCCTCTTGGTTACTTTTATTTTAGCTTGAGCTTTCAGGTTGAAAAATATAGAAATCTACAGATAGATGGGATTTGTTAAAAGCACACACAGGGAAGGAGAAATGCAAGAAACACTTTATTAGACACATAACTGTATCATAAAACTGAAACATGCTTCTTTCCATTCTAAATACAAAACACCTTTCAATTGTACCAGAAACCTTAGTCACCCAACGGCAATTGCAGAGGTTCCATTTTCCTTAAGTTTCCCCACAATTAAGAAGCATCTGACAAGCAATAGGGGAAGACTCTTTCTTATTCTAGAAATTCAAGGGCTTTCTTGGTTTCACTCTCTAGATTTGATTTATCTGTTATTTCTATTTCTGCACCCTGTTTTAAAGCCATCTTGTATTTCAAGCCATAGTGTTCCAGAACTAAGAAAACGATTGGGTCATTTTCTTCACCATTAAGTCAATATAGAAATCAAGTAATGGGAAGGTATCTCTCTTCCACTCTGGAGTTAGACCTTCTTTATGTCTGCTAAGTGGGTGCTTTCTCCAGCTCAGTCACCTTCCCAGAGAAACCCCTACAAGAGTTTTGAAGAGGGCTGTTTCCACGGGTTATATACTCAGAATGCTAGCAGCTTAGGTGTACCTATGAAAATGGAAAAAAGAATTTTTCTTCTTTGTTAAAAACTGTCCTTCTCATCCAGACAACATACTGTATAAAAAAAAATGTCCTTTAGGACAGTGTTGAACTGAATATAATTTGAAATTCATCCAGCAGTTTTGAATAACGACATTATTTAGCCCTCTATGTTAGTATTTTGGGCTGTAAATAGTAAGTTTTGCAACATCTCCTACAGTTTGGAAGAGTGATTCAGGGTCTGCTATATCAGCTTCTTTAGAAATCTGAGCAACTACATAGAAGACTGACAGTTTTCCTCCATTAAATAGGTTGCTTTTGTCAAATAGCAACTATTGTCACAAGAAGAAATGTTCATGGAGTTAGTATTTATTCTCCAACCCTATTATTTTCTCTTTGGTGCATGGTTGTCTTTTCACAGTTGAGAATATTTCTGGGTAAAAGCTACAAAGAATAGAACTGTGATTTTCACAGAAGCTTGAAAAGAAAAGCTTTACACTTTAAATTTTATAAAGCTGAGTAATGATTATAATACTACACTGCTCAATTCTTCTGAAAAATAGGTGGGGGACATAAATATTACTAAGGCAGTTACTTGGTGGTATTTATCAGAGTATTGTTATTTTATTTACATTTAAGTCTAATGACACTTCATCTGTCTACTAAGTTTCTTACCCTACAAATAATGTGTGTATGATTATTATCTGCATGATAATAAATAAAGAGTTTTATGTTTCTCCATAGAAGTTATTGGGAGACATTCTCTGCTTCACCTTGTACAAAAAGAAAAGTCTGTCTATAGTACTTACATGAATCAAATATACATGTTTGTTTGCTGTCTCCATTTATGGATAAGGGCCAATTTCTGTCTGATCTTACGTATTTGATACCAAAATGACTACCGTAAGATTCCTGAAAGGCTCATCATAGAGCATAGATCAGTGAATACATGAAAGGTTGAATGAATGAATAAAAGAGGATTTTAAAAGGTTTGCCTCTTTGTCACAAAATAGCTTAGAACATGGTTTCTCATAAATGGATATGCACATGGAGTATCTGGATATCCTTGGGGAATGCTGAGTCTAACTTGTACAGTTGGACATGACATTTTCAATTTCTTTTCTTAAAATGTTTATTTTTTATTGAGTTGGTAAATAGTAATACCACATCTTTATGGTATGTAAAGTGATGTTTTGGTGCAGGTACACATGGGGAAAGATGGACATACCTTGTTAACCTACCCATCCTCTCACATACTTGTCATTTCTTTGTGTCAAAAATATTTAAAATGCGACCTTTTAGTCACTAAGAAATATACAACATAGTTTTAACTATTCTTGTTGTGTGAGATATCACCAGAACATATGCCTCTTGTGTAAATGAAATGTTTTACCTCTGATCACCATTTCAATTCTCCTATCAAGCCTACACCCTTCAGTCTCTGGAAGTCATCATTTTACTATTTCTATAAGCTTATCTTTTTTAGATTCTACATATAAAGTCATGCGATATTTGTCTTTAGTGCATGGCTTATTACATTTAGCATGATTTACTCCTGATTCATCCTTTTTTTTTGTACCAGGAATCAAACTCAGCATCTATGTTGTCAAAAAATGACATTATTTCTTCCTTTTCTTAAGACTAAGTAATATTCCCTTATGCAGGTATTTGCCATCTTGTTTAGTTATTCATCTACTATACTGCTGGATAAGTAGAGTTTTTCATATCATAGCTATGTTGAATAGTGTTGCAATGTACATGATAATGCTGACATTTCTTCAACACACTCATTTCAATTTATCTGACTATCTAGAAAGGAATTTTGGATTACATGGAAATTCTACTTTTATTTTTATTTTTTATTTTTTTTTGTTTGTTTTTCTCCGGTACCGGGACCCGAACTCACGACCTTGCGCTTGCCAGGCAGGCGCTTTTTGCCGCTGAGCTAACTCCCCAGCCCCGGAAATTCTACTTTTAATGTTTTGTCTACTTTTAATTTTGGATGATCTCCATAGCATTTTCAAAATGGATGTGGTAATTGATGTCCCTATCAGTTGAGAACAAGGGTTCTCTTTTCCCACATCCCCATCAAAACTGGGTATCTGCCATCTCTTAAATTTGGCCACTCTAACGGGTGTGAGGTAATATACTGTAATTTCAGTTTGTATTTCCCTAATTAGTAGTGTAGTTGAGTTCATGTAGTATGAGTGGTTCTCATACATCCTTTAGTTATTTGCATGTAGTTTAAAAGAGATATGAATTTAGCTCTTTAGTTCATACTTTAATAAGGTTATTTTTTCTGAATAGTTTCAGTTCATTTTATAGATTATCCTTGAATTAATGATGTTCACTGAACTTTATGGTGGCCTCAAAGCTATAGACATTCAGTAGAAATATTACTTCAGATTTTGAATTTTTGTCTTTACCTGGGTCAGTGATATGCAGCATGATGTTCTTTCAGTTTAGAAAGTACTGGTAGTAAACTTCAGCTACCAGTGAGGCACTTGACTGAGAGATTAAACAGACACAAAGGATAGTTTACCATGTTGCTATGATAAGTGTATCTTAACTTATGATATCTTCAATTTGAAGGTTTTATTTGTAATTCAAGGAACAGCTGTATATTTTGAATAGCATCTCCTTATCTCACACGGTTTGCAAATATTTTCTTCCAGTCTACAAGTTCAGGTCACTCTATTACTTATTGCCTTTGCTATGCAGAATCTTTTAGTTTGATGTATTCCAATTTCTCCATTTTTGGTTTTGTTCTGTATTTATATCACAATATCTAAGAAATCAGTGCACATACAAATATTGTTCACCCTTTTTTATAAGTAGTTTAAAATTTTATTCTTTACATTCAAGTCCTTAATTTCAGTTGATTACTGAGTATGGTATGAGGTGGGTCATATTTCATTTTTCTATTTCTTCAAAGCCAGTTTTCCTAACATTTTTTGAAGACACAGTTTTAAATGATGCTGTTTCATTTGTGAAATTAATTTTGAGATGCAAGTTGAAAATGCTGAGGCAAGAATATTCCCTAATTCTGAAATATTTTTAGTAAGATGAAGAATTTCAAAGGAAAAAATTTAAAACAAAGGCCAATGGTTACTACATGACAACATTTTATATTTTTATATTTGGTAATTAAAAATAGAATGTAGCTGGTTTCTATCCATTCAATCATAGTTTCAAATATATGCATCATTTTATTTCAAAGCAAAATAGTATAAATATATATGGAATATACTATTTATTAGATCTGCAGAGAACATATTTAATGTTTTAAGAACTTTCAAATAATTCTTCTGCATGGTCCACACTATGGTGTGTGGACTCATAGAAGTTCTAGAACAAAACAAGTCCTTGAGGTCAAAATTAGTTTCATGAGAAAATCAGATGGTCTTGCTACCAAATGTTTTAATTAATATTATAGGTCAACATACTCATAAGTGCAATAAATCAGACCCACATGTGTAAACATCATATTGTCTCCTTGGTGTAGGAACCTGAAAGACTAGGTAAAACTCAAAATGTACAATAGATGATAGGAAAGGGAAATAAATTTCTCAAAGGAAGGAATGACTAGGGTGAAGGAAAGAAGAAAAAAGAAAGAGGGAAGGCAAAACATAAATATATATATGAATACCTGAGATGACTGTATTGCTGATGTCTGATGGTATATTGAAATGAACAGTTAATGCTCACAATGTTTTATGTTCTGATCGACTTTGCATGCTTGTGTCTGGTGGTCTGAGCAACTGATTTGAAGGGAACAATATGCAATGGAATTACAATGGTGAACTCCTACCATCTTGTCTAGTGAAACTCTGTATTATCTGTAATGTTTTATTGAAGAATTATTTTCTTATTCTCTTTAATGGTTTGAGCAATCTTTCATTCTTACATCTGATAATCTGAGCACTGTAGTTGAGGATAGCGATATGCAATGTAACTACCACTGCTGATTTGTATTAATTTGCCTTGAGACCCTGTATCACTTTGAATGTTCTTGCTTTAAATTGTTTATGTTCGTGATACTGGTATGTTGCTACTGTTCTATTTTTTTGGTTGTTTGTTTCTCATGTACTACTCTCTTTAAAATAAAAAAAATAAATAAATCTAAGATGTTATTTGACCTTTTCATTGCTTTGACATTTTCATGGATGATGTCTCTTGGTTATTTTTCTCTCATTGCTGAAACAAAATACCTGACGCCCAAAATTAAGGAAGAAGAGGTTTAAATGCTCACCGTTTGTGGAGATTTCAGTCCCTAATTGGCTGGCTCCAAGGCAGAGTGGCACATGGCGGAAAGCAACTGTTCATGGTGGCAGAAAACAGCAAAAGCAACACAGGAAAAGGGAGGAGCAGCCACAGACAGCCTCTTTCCCTCCCTTACACTGTCTGCAAACTACCTGCCCCAGGCCAGGTGTAACATATACACACATAATTCCAACATTGGACCATGAATCAATCATAAACTCTAGAAGCACTCCCCATGAACTGCTGCCCTCTGTTATGTGCATCTCTGCCTTGGAGCCAGCCAAGTATGCACTGAAATCTCTACAAACAATGAACTAAATAAGCCTTTCCTTCCTTAATTTTGGGTGTCAGGTATTTTGTCTCAGCAAGGACAGAAAAGTGACCAAGAAAGATATGGTGCTAAAGCAATATCCCCAAAGCTCAAACAGGGCAGTGGCACCTACTGTGCTAGTTTTAATTGTAGTTTTGACAATGCACAGCAAAAATAATGTCATTGCACTGGGAAATGCCTATAATGAAACAGTTCTAATTATACTTTATTCAATCTTCACCTCCAATATTCAAACATTTACATTTTCTATACAATGAGAGAGGAAGAATATACATAGTACTTCTGCATAATAAAGGGTAATGCTTATTTCAAAGAAAAGTTCTTGTGAAATCAGTCAAGTTGTGAGCAATCAAAGTGTAATTTTCATCAAACACAATTTAACTTAACTTGAAAGATGACAAACTATGATCTTCCTGATTTGGGTACGTGGCACACAGTTGCTTAAAAATGAATGAAATGAGTTTGTCAGGCCAAGATAAACTGACAACATTTGTTGCCAATGATAGAATTTGAGTTTTCAAAGAAAATCAGATTTTACAAAAAAGTGTATCTG